>NC_074665.1:90875946-90968446 GCF_029448725.1 Salvelinus fontinalis | reverse complement strand
GCGCTACAGAGGGTAGTGCGTATGACACAGTACATCACTGGGTCCGAGCTCCCTGCCGTCCAGGACCTGTCAGAGGAAGGCCCAAAAATTGTCATAGACTCCAGCCACCCAAGTCATAGACTGTTCTTTCTGCTACCGCATGGCAAGTCTGGGACAAAAAGGAACCTTAACAACTTCTACCCCCAAGCCATAAGACTGCTGAACAGTTCATCAAATGGCTACCGAGACTATTTCATTGACCCCGCTTATTTTATTATTATCTATAAAAAATTGCACTGACTTTGTTGCATAGGCTCAATGTACACTCGGTGGACTATAACCACACACCATTTACATTTACATTTAAGTCATTTAGCAGACGCTCTTATCCAGAGCGACTTACAAATTGGTGCATTCACCTTATGACATCCAGTGGAACAGCCACTTTACAATAGTGCATCAGATCTTTTAAGGGAGGGGGGGGGGGGGGGGGGCAGAAGGATTGCTTTATCCTAGGTATTCCTTGAAGAGGTGGGGTTTCAGGTGTCTCCGGAAGGTGGTGATTGACTCCGCTGTCCTGGCGTCGTGAGGGAGTTTGTTCCACCATTGGGGGGCCAGAGCAGCGAACAGTTTTGACTGGGCTGAGCGGGAACTGTACTTCCTCAGTGGTAGGGAGGCGAGCAGGCCAGAGGTGGATGAACGCAGTGCCCTTGTTTGGGTGTAGGGCCTGATCAGAGCCTGAAGGTACTGAGGTGCCGTTCCCCTCACAGCTCCGTAGGCAAGCACCATGGTCTTGTAGCGGATGCGAGCTTCAACTGGAAGCCAGTGGAGAGAGCGGAGGAGCGGGGTGACGTGAGAGAACTTGGGAAGGTTGAACACCAGACGGGCTGCGGCGTTCTGGATGAGTTGTAGGGGTTTAATGGCACAGGCAGGGAGCCCAGCCAGCAGCGAGTTGCAGTAATCCAGACGGGAGATGACAAGTGCCTGGATTAGGACCTGCGCCGCTTCCTGTGTGAGGCAGGGTCGTACTCTGCGGATGTTGTAGAGCATGAACCTACAGGAACGGGCCACCGCCTTGATGTTGGTGGAGAACGACAGGGTGTTGTCCAGGATCACGCCAAGGTTCTTAGCGCTCTGGGAGGAGGACACAATGGAGTTGTCAACCGTGATGGCGAGATCATGGAACGGACAGTCCTTCCCCGGGAGGAAGAGCAGCTCCGTCTTGCCGAGGTTCAGCTTGAGGTGGTGATCCGTCATCCACACTGATATGTCTGCCAGACATGCAGAGATGCGATTCGCCACCTGGTCATCAGAAGGGGGAAAGGAGAAGATTAATTGTGTGTCGTCTGCATAGCAATGATAGGAGAGACCATGTGAGGTTATGACAGAGCCAAGTGACTTGGTGTATAGCGAGAATAGGAGAGGGCCTAGAACAGAGCCCTGGGGGACACCAGTGGTGAGAGCGCGTGGTGAGGAGACAGATTCTCGCCACGCCACCTGGTAGGAGCGACCTGTCAGGTAGGACGCAATCCAAGCGTGGGCCGTGCCGGAGATGCCCAACTCGGAGAGGGTGGAGAGGAGGATCTGATGGTTCACAGTATCGAAGGCAGCCGATAGGTCTAGAAGGATGAGAGCAGAGGAGAGAGAGTTAGCTTTAGCAGTGCGGAGCGCCTCCGTGATACAGAGAAGAGCAGTCTCAGTTGAGTGACTAGTCTTGAAACCTGACTGATTTGGATCAAGAAGGTCATTCTGAGAGAGATAGCAGGAGAGCTGGCCAAGGACGGCACGTTCAAGAGTTTTGGAGAGAAAAGAAAGAAGGGATACTGGTCTGTAGTTGTTGACATCGGAGGGATCGAGTGTAGGTTTTTTCAGAAGGGGTGCAACTCTCGCTCTCTTGAAGACGGAAGGGACGTAGCCAGCGGTCAAGGATGAGTTGATGAGCGAGGTGAGGTAAGGTAGAAGGTCTCCGGAAATGGTCTGGAGAAGAGAGGAGGGGATAGGGTCAAGCGGGCAGGTTGTTGGGCGGCCGGCCGTCACAAGACGCGAGATTTCATCTGGAGAGAGAGGGGAGAAAGAGGTCAAAGCACAGGGTTGGGCAGTGTGAGCAGAACCAGCGGTGTCGTTTGACTTAGCGAACGAGGATCGGATGTCGTCGACCTTCTTTTCAAAATGGTTGACGAAGTCGTCTGCAGAGAGGGAGGAGGGGGGGGGAGGGGGAGGAGGATTCAGGAGGGAGGAGAAGGTGGCAAAGAGCTTCCTAGGGTTAGAGGCAGATGCTTGGAATTTAGAGTGGTAGAAAGTGGCTTTAGCAGCAGAGACAGAAGAGGAAAATGTAGAGAGGAGGGAGTGAAAGGATGCCAGGTCCGCAGGGAGGCGAGTTTTCCTCCATTTCCGCTCGGCTGCCCGGAGCCCTGTTCTGTGAGCTCGCAATGAGTCGTCGAGCCACGGAGCGGGAGGGGAGGACCGAGCCGGCCTGGAGGATAGGGGACATAGAGAGTCAAAGGATGCAGAAAGGGAGGAGAGGAGGGTTGAGGAGGCAGAATCAGGAGATAGGTTGGAGAAGGTTTGGGCAGAGGGAAGAGATGATAGGATGGAAGAGGAGAGAGTAGCGGGGGAGAGAGAGCGGAGGTTGGGACGGCGCGATACCATCCGAGTAGGGGCAGTGTGGGAAGTGTTGGATGAGAGCGAGAGGGAGAAGGATACAAGGTAGTGGTCGGAGACTTGGAGGGGAGTTGCAATGAGGTTAGTGGAAGAACAGCATCTAGTAAAGATGAGGTCAAGCGTATTGCCTGCCTTGTGAGTAGGGGGGGAAGGTGAGAGGGTGAGGTCAAAAGAGGAGAGGAGTGGAAAGAAGGAGGCAGAGAGGAATGAGTCAAAGGTAGACATGGGGAGGTTAAAGTCACCCAGAACTGTGAGAGGTGAGCCGTCCTCAGGAAAGGAGCTTATCAAGGCATCAAGCTCATTGATGAACTCTCCAAGGGAACCTGGAGGGCGATAAATGATAAGGATGTTAAGCTTGAAAGGGCTGGTAACTGTGACAGCATGGAATTCAAAGGAGGCGATAGACAGATGGGTAAGGGGAGAAAGAGAGAATGACCACTTGGGAGAGATGAGGATCCCGGTGCCACCACCCCGCTGGCCAGAAGGTCTCGGGGTGTGCGAGAACACGTGGGCAGACGAAGAGAGAGCAGTAGGAGTAGCAGTGTTATCTGTGGTGAGCCATGTTTCCGTCAGTGCCAGGAAGTCGAGGGACTGGAGGGACGCATAGGCTGAGATGAGCTCTGCCTTGTTGGCCGCAGATCGGCAGTTCCAGAGGCTACCGGAGACCTGGAACTCCACGTGGGTCGTGCGGGCTGGGACCACCAGGTTAGGGTGGGCGCGGCCACGCGGTGCGAAGCGTTTGTATGGTCTGTGCAGAGAGGAGAGAACAGGGATAGACAGACACATGGTTGACAGGCTACAGAAGAGGCTACGCTAATGCAAAGGAGATTAGAATGACAAGTGGGCTACACGTCTCGAATGTTCAGAAAGTTAAGCTTACGTTGCAAAACATAAGAATAAAATACAAGATCTTATTGACTAAAATGATATAGTACTGCTGGCTGGTGAAGTAGCCTGGCTAGCAGTGGCTACGTTGTTGAAAGTGAAGCTGGCTAGGTAACCTCGACAATTTCACTAAATTTCTCTAAACTACACAATTATCATGGATACAAGGACAGGAAAGACAACTAGCTAACACTACGCTAATCAAGTCGTTCCTATTGTAATGTAAGTTTCTACAGTGCTGCTATTCGGTAGAAGTTGGCTAGCTAGCAGTGTTGGCTAGGTAGGAGGACGGCAGCGCGGGAGGCGAAAAATAGCTGGCTAGCTAACCGATAATTACTCAAAGCTACACAATTATCTTAGATAGAAAGATAGCAAAGAAAACTAAGTAGCTAGCTAACACTACACAAGTCAAGTCGTTCCGTTGTAATGTAATCGTTTCTACAGTGCTGCTAATCGGTGGCTAGCTGGCTAGCTAGCAGGGTTGACTACGTTACGTTAGGGCGAGAATACCTGGCTAGCGAACCTCAGCGAACCTTGATAACTACACAATTATCACCGATACAAAGACGGCTATGTAGCCAGCTAAGTAGCTAGCTAAGATCGAACAAATACAAATCAAAGATAGCAAAGACAACTGTGTAGTCAGCCAACACTACACTGATCAAGTCGTTCCGTTGTAATGCACTCGTTTCTACAATGCTGCTATTCGGTGGCAAGCTGGCTAGCTAGCAGTGTTTGGCTACGTTGCGTTATGTTAGGGCGAAAATAGCTGGCTGGCGAACCTCAATAACTACACAATTATGTTTGATGCAAAGACGGCTATGTAGCTAGCTAAGATCAAACAAATCAAACCGTTGTACTGTAGTGAAAATGAAAATCAGACCGTTGTACTATAATGAAAAGTTTATACTACTATTCGGTAGACGGTGGACGTTTGCTAGCTACTGGGCAGATAGCAGTGTGGACTACGATAGACGACGGAATACGATAATTACGCAATTATCTTTTATACACAGACGGCTAAGTAGCTAGCTAAGAAGAAATTGCTAAGGTTAGACAAATTAAACCGTTGTACTATAATGAAATGTAATGAAAATGAAATGAAAATTTATACTACCTGCAGAGCGAATGCAAATGCGACCGCTCGCTCCAAACCGGATGACACTCCAACACACACACAAACATGAACAAACACACAAAACACATACACACATACATTCACATTCCTTCACACTCTTCTCACAACCAGATTGGTCAGACGGAAGGCACTCCTCAGTAGAAGGCACATGACAGCCCTCTTGGAGTTTGCCAAAAGTCACCTAAAGACTCTCAGACCATGAGAAGCAAGATTATCTTGTCTAATGAAACCAAGATTGAACTATTTGTCCTGAATGGCAAGCGTCACGTCTGGAGGAAACCTGGCTCCATCACTACGGTGAAGCATGGTGGTGGCAGTATCATGTTGTGGGGATGTTTTTCAGCAGCAGGGACTGGGAGACTAGTCAGGATCGAGGGAAAAGATGAACGGAGCAAAGTACAGAGAGATCCTTGATGAAAACCTGTTCCAGAGCGCTCAGGACCTCAGACTGGGGTGAAGGTTCACCTTCCAACAGGACAACAACCCTAAGCACACAGCCAAGACAATGCAGGAGTGGCTTCGGGACAAGTCTCTGAATGTCTTTGAGTAGCCCAGCCAGAGCACGGACTTGAACCCAATCGAACATCTCTGGAGAGACCTGAAAATAGCTGTTTAGCAACGCTCCCCATCCAGCCTGACAGAGCTTGAGAGAATCTGCAGAGAAGATTGGGAGAAACTCCCCAAATACAAGTGTGTCAAACTTGTAGCGTCATACCCAAGAAGACTTGAGGTTGTAATGGCTTCAAAAGGTGCTTCAACAAAGTTCCGAGTAAAGGGTCTGAATACTTATGTAAATGTGATATTTCCTTTTTGTGTAGATTGATCAGGGGAAAAAACTATTCATTACATTTTAAAATAAGGCTGTAAAGTAACAAAAATGTGAAAAAGTCAAGGAGTCTGAATACTTTCCAATTGCACTGTATCTTCGTTATTGTTATTTTCCTTTAGTTTCTATAGCAAATATTTCTTACTTACCTTTTTATAACTCTGCATTGTTGGTTAAGGTGTCGTAAGTAAGCATTTCACGAAAAGGTCTACAACTGTTGTATTCGGCGCATGTGACAAATAACATTTGAATTGATTATCTTTCTCTCTCTCATTGCATTCCTCCATCCTGATGGTAACGATGTGATTTGACCCACGGGCATCCGCGGGGCGGCATGGGGGCCGGGAAGGACCCTCCTATTGCCTCTCCTTTTTTAGGAAGGTAAAAAAGGCAGGGGGCACCCCCTGTATTGTGGTTGCATCTGGCATTAGTAATACAGCCCTGTGTAATGGTCTCTGTGGTATCTGGCCTCTTTCTCGACCAGTGAGCTGTGCAGCCTTGAAGCACTGCCCAGGCATTCTCATGCTAATACACAAATGGCTGACAGCAGATGGGAAACATTTGGTTCTTGTTCACTTGTAAAGTAATAATGTGCCTGTTATCATTATTTTACTTTCTGCTGTTCCGCTCTGTATTATAAAACAGAGAGACAGAAAGTTTGCAATGGAGGCCATCTTCCTAGGTGGCCTGACACAGAGAGAGGGATGAGTTTACGTGTGACTGTTGGGAAATGGAAAATCTAAGGAGAGTGATGGAGAGACAGTCCCAAATTTTTCTCAGGTTGACTCAGTGAAAAAAAAACACATTTTAGCTCCAGAACAAGGGTAAACCACAGTCATTTAATTATACTATAAGGAAAATGTTAACAATGACTTAATAAAACTGTGTGTGCGTGTGTGTGTCTGTGTGTGTTTTTGTTGAACTATCCTTGTGGGTACTAAAAATCCTCACAAGGATAGTTCAACATGTAACATTCGGATAAGTGGGGTAATTTTGTCGGTCCCCACAAGGTAAAATGCTATTTTAGGCTTAGGGGTTAGGTTTAGGGTTACAATTAGGGTTAAGGTTAGGTATAGGGTTAGGAGTTAGGGTTAGGTATCATTTTAGGGTTAGAGATGTGGGGTTAATGTTAGGCTTAGGGTTAAGGTCAGGGTTAGGTTAAGTGTTAAGGTTAGGGAAAACATGATTTTGGATGGGAATCAATTATTTGGTCCCCATGAGCATAGCAATATGCGTGGGTGCCCAATACGTGTGTGAAAGCCCATGAGATAAGGGAAATTGTACCCTCCCTACTGCGATTTTATTGGTTCCTGACATCACATAGGCTACCTTTGCTAAAAGTTTACGCAGACTAATTGGCTGAAGACATGACATTCTTCCTCTCTGATGTTTTGCAGAAGTTTGATACAACAACCACAATGTGGAGTAGACAGAGGTGCTGAAGTTGCCATTGCCTCGTCTTTTTGACCTGGCATTACGCATGGACATTTCATTTAAACAATAAACAAACATAGCCTGCATGTCACCTTTTAGTCGTGGCTAGGCTACTTATAATGCTGTTTTGTTAATAAAGGATTCGTTTTATGCGGGATTGCCAGCCTATATAAACAGCATTTGACCTGCCTATTCGACAGTTTTTGTTTTATGTTGACATAGATTTACACTATTATTTATTATAAGGAGAATAACAGCTCGAGCTCTGGGACACATGTGAGTGTTATTTTGGTGTGATGCGTGTGCGAGGTCTAATCCACTGCTGGATAAGGAGCGAGCTCCGGTAGCCTAAGAGCTGTCCTCTCTATTTCTTAATGGCAAGACCCAAGAATGTCTGGTTAGCATGGCTGTGGCTCCTGAACCGGCTACCCAAGGACCGTTATGGCTTTTAGAACAGTCTATTCGGACCCCCTGTCCGGAAGCATTTTCAAGAAATTCGTGGTCATGCTGTGTTCTCTCCTCACCTCCATGTACCTCCTCCACTGCCTCACGGATCACTGTAGCAGCATGCCCACTCCGGTGAAAGCCTCCAGCCAAGTCGTGGGCTTTTTCGCATCGGAACTACAAGACTTGAAGTCGCTGAGGAGGACAAGGCTGTTAAAGAAATGGACCACGGAGTCCAAGGCGCGCTTGAGCTACGAGAGCGCTGACGACACTAAACGGATCTCTGAGGACTCCCGGTTTGACGATACTGATAAGGGACAGGTTTTGTACGAACCGGGACCTCAGGTGGACAGCGATAGCGAGAACCGGGAATTGTCGCGTGATATACAGCTTTCTTTGGGTGACATCGTTTCTTCGAAGAGATTGTCACATCGGTTTAAAGTGAAGACGGGAAGTACTGGTAAACTCAGTCCGCTTGGGGAAGGGAGAAAGGAGCTGCCCCAGGCGCTGATCATCGGGGTGAAGAAAGGAGGGACGCGCGCGATACTCGAGTTCCTCCGCGTACACCCAGACATCAGAGCGGTGGGAGCCGAGCCGCACTTCTTCGACCGTAACTACGAGAAAGGACTGGAGTGGTACAGGTAAATGTAAAAAACAACAACATTAAATATAGGTGGAATAATAATACTTTTTATTATTATTATTATTATGAGTAGTAGTAGTATTATTAGTATTAGTAGTAATATTAAAAAGATTATGTGCAGCCTATGCCTTATGTATACTTTTCCCAAACTAACTGCTGAGTTAAATAGTGTTTGCTGAAAAGTTTACAAAGTTGTGCTTTTAAGCGCAACACCAGTGCCTCTCACTGGCAACACTTATTCACCATTGGAATAATTCAAATGGGCTAGGTTTTATAGCACGCTTCTTTGCTATTACTTTGTTGCATTTTCTATTTGAATTGCCTTTTATTCAAGTTTATAGTCATCTTTTGATTACTATATATATATATATATATATATATATATATATATATATATATATATATATGTGTAAATAAAGATATTTACTTATAAATCATGGACAACCTGGTGCTCTATAGTTCTACTTTATTCAGCTGTACAACCATTGTCAACGTTGTGGGAAAGCTCTAATCACACCAAAATATATCTTATAATTCACTACGGATTCATTCGATATTTTCTGTATCCTAAAATGGACACTGCATAATTATGACCTATAGACTAACGAGATGGTTGTCCTAGCCACTTATATATTGTTTACATGTTCATTTGTAACAGTAGTTTACATGCCTAAGTAGCCAATCTAAGCAATAAGTAAATATTTTATTAATTTATCAAAACTTATCTTGGTGAATTTCGTTAAACGAATCTACTGTCTGCTTAATGCCAGAGCTCTGCTATAATATCACCTTATAAAATGTATCAGAAAAAAAAATCCTAAAGAAATATATGACTATTAACATAAATTAGGACACTTTCCATATGAAATAAAGTAAATACATCCAATGTAAAATGTTTTACCTAATTGCTGTCTTGTAAAGAATATAATATAAAAAATATATATAAAAAAAATACAATAGAACATCTGTTTTTCATAGGCCTATTCAACATCACCAACAGTTGAATTGGGAGCTAAAAGTAAACATTTTCAATTTCAAGGATTATATGGAAAAGGCCCAGATTTAAGTAACAAGCAAAGTACCGCTTCCAAAGTGAGTAGCACTTTATTAAAGTGCTGATGGAGTCGGGTCAATGTCTGACCTGAAATAAATATTCTGAACAAACTCTAGATACACATAATTACACACAGACACTCGCTCCCCCCAATCCCCTCTCTTCTTTAAGATTTACCGTATTTTATCTCACTTCTCTCTCTATGTGTTAAATGGATTTGTGATCGATTTTTATCAGTAGCTTCATGTTCGTGTGTGTGTGTGTGTGTGTGTGTGTGTGTTCTCTCTCCAGGGGATAATGTCTCTCCCCTCTCACTGTGTGTGTGTGTGTAACGGGGCATTGCCGACACTGCAGCTCTGTTAGTAAGAAGGAGTAGGGTTGTGAGAAGGATTAGGGTTATAATGAAGAGTTACCTGAGTGTCTCCAGAGTTAAAAATCACCTTTTGATTGAGTTAACACCAAGCAGCTCACTTTAAAAGCCTGGAGAAACTTCTGCTCTCACCCGGGCCCTTCCCTCAAACTCCCCTTCCAGCCTTCGACCCCCTCTCATACATTAGCACTCCTACCCTCTCCCCACACACAGATACATCCCTCTTTGTGCCTCTCTGAGAGTGAATACTCTATCTTTTGGCCGTCACTCTTTCACACCCTTCTGTTTACCTATTCATTCATTGTGGGAGTGTATATACATGGAGTTTCCATCTTTTACGAGGAGGTGCCAAGATGCTATTGCATGGAATTGGGTCCATGGGCTCCAAGGAGAAACTGAAAAAACTCAACGTCAGGGCTGGTTACGCTTAATGCCTTCCATTAAAATGGGGAACGGGCCCTTATATTGAAATGGCCGGAGCAGAAGAAATAAAGAAGAGCTCCAACAACGTGACTGTCTAGTCAACCTGAGGGAGTGGATCTGCTGTGTGGAGGAACACTCCTGTCAACTCTGTTTCAAGGAGTCTGCGAGAGAGACCCTTTATTCATGGTCTTTGTGTGTGGACGCTTTTGATAGGAAGTACCAAAAAGCTATGGAAATGTTTTCCTTCTCTTTTTTTGTCTTTTGAACTGCTGAATGCAATGGCAACAAAAAAAAATCCACAGATTATATAACAGACAACCATTTGATGAATGTGTGCAAATGAATAAGAAATAAGGAAACAAATGGTCCAGCGCTATAAATTCATCCTACTTGTCAAGACACTTTTAATTCAACCTACTTGTCAAGACACTTTTAATTCATCCTACTTGTCAAGACACTGTTAGTTCATTCTACTTGTCAAGACACTGTTAGTTCATTCTACTTGTCAAGACACTGTTAATCCATGCTACTTGTCAAGACACTGTTAGTTCATTCTACTTGTCAAGACAATGTTAGTTTATGCTACTTGTTAATTCATTCTACTTGTTCAGACATTGTTAATTCCTGAAACTTGTCAAGCCATTGTTAATAAACAGACAACCATTTGATGAATGTGTGCAAATGAATAAGAAATAAGGAAACAAACGGTCCAGCGCTATTAATTCAACCTACTTGTCAAGAAACTGTTAATTCATCCTACTTGTCAAGAAACTGTTAATTCATCCTACTTGTCAAGAAACTGTTAATTCATCCTACTTGTCAAGAAACTGTTAATTCATCCTACTTGTCAAGAAACTGTTAATTCATCCTACTTGTCAAGAACCTGTTAATTCATCCTACTTGTCAAGACACTTTTAATTCATCCTACTTGTCAAGAAACTGTTAATTCATTCCACTTGTCAAGACACAGTAAATTAATTATACTTGTCAAGACAATGTCAATCATGTTACTCGTCAATACACTGTTAATTCAATCTACTTGTCAAGACACTGTTAATTCAATCTACTTGTCAGACACTGTTAATTCATACTACTTGTCAAGACAGAGACAATTAATTACACTTGTCAAGACACTGTTAATTCATGTTACTTATCAAGACATTGTTAATTCATAAGACTTATCAAGACACAGTGAATTAATTATACTTGTCAAGACACTGTTAATTCAATCTACTTGTCAAGACGCTGTTAATTCATACTACTTGTCAAGACAGAGTCAATTAATTACACTTGTCAAGGCACTGTTAATTCATGTTACTTATCAAGACACTGTTAAATAGTTCTACTTGTCAATACACTGTTAGTTCAATCTACTTGTCAAGACACTGTTAATTCAATCTACTTGTCAAGACACTGTTAATTCATACTACTTGTCAAGACAGAGTCAATTAATTACACTTGTCAAGGCACTGTTAATTCATGTTACTTATCAAGACACTGTTAAATAGTTCTACTTGTCAATACACTGTTAGTTCAAGCTACTTGTCAAGGCACTGTTAATTCAGTCTACTTGCCAATACACTATTAATTTATGCTACTTGTCAAGTTGGCCTCCCGGGTGGCGCAGTGGTCTAGGGCACTGCATCGCAGTGCTAGCTGCACCACCAGAGTCTCTGGGTTCGCGCCCAGGCTCGGTCGCAGCCGGCCGCAACCGGGAGGTCCGTGGGGCGACGCACAATTGGCATAGCGTCGTCCGGGTTAGGGAGGGTTTGGCCGGTAGGGATATCCTTGTCTCAGTATGTAAAATGTAATAAAATGTATGCACTCTACTGTAAGTCGCTCTGGATAAGAGCGTCTGCTAAATGACTAAAATGTAAAATGTAAGACACTTATTTCATTCTACTTGTCAAGGCACTGTTAATTCAGTCTACTTGCCAATACACTGTTATTTCATACTACTTGTCAAGACACTATTATTTCATTCTACTTGTCAAGACACTGCTAATTCATTATACTTGTCAAGACACTGTTAAATAATTATACTTGTCAAGGCACTGTTAATTCAGTTTACTTGCCAATACTTGTAATTCAATCTACTTGTACTGACACTGTTAATTCATGCTACTTGTCAAGACACTATTAATTTATGCTACTTGTCAAGACACTGTTATTTCATTCTACTTTTCAAGGCACTGTTAATTCAGTCTACTTGCCAATACTTGTAATTCAATCTACTTGTACTGACACTGTTAATTCATGCTACTTGTCAAGACACTATTAATTTATGCTACTTGTCAAGACACTGTTATTTCATTCTACTTTTCAAGGCACTGTTAATTCAGTCTACTTGCCAATACACTGTTAATTCATTCTACTTGTCAAGACACTGCTAATTCATTATACTTGTCAAGACACTGTTAAATTGGTCTACTTGGCAAGGTACTGTTAATTCAGTTTACTTGCTAATACTTTTAATTCAACCTACTTGTATTGACACTGTTAATTCATTCTACTTGTCAAGACACTATTCAGTTGTGCTACTTGTCAAGACACTGTTATTTAATTATACTTGTCAAGACACTGTTATTTCATCCTACTTGTCAAGACACTGTTATTTCATGCTACTTGTCAAGACACTGTTATTTCATCCTACTTGTCAAGACACTGTTATTTCATCCTACTTGTCAAGACACTGTTATTTCATTATACTTGTCAAGACACTGTTATTTCATCCTACTTGTCAAGACACTGTTATTTAATTATACTTGTCAAGACACTGTTATTTCATCCTACTTGTCAAGACACTGTTATTTCATCCTACTTGTCAAGACACTGTTATTTCATTCTACTTGTCAAGACACTATTACAGTTTTTTACAATCCCTTTGGCACTAATTTCAGAACCTTGTGATCATGTTTCAAAACTTTAGACACAAAACTCAAAACGGTCATCACTTGTAACACAGGCTGTCCAATGTTCAAAACATTGCATTGTGCATTCATATCTTTAAAGAAACGTTGCACTTGCAGAATCATAGGTTCAAATAACTCACTTATCATGAAATACCATAGGAACATTAATTTAGATCACCCACACACAAGATACCGATAGTTTCACTGTCTAGTTGTTCGTTCAATCTTTAAATAATGTAGGTCAAAATATGTGATATATGTTTCATTATGGCACTACACGTAAATACATCACTGTAAAAGGACTAGTAAAGAGAATACTACAGACACAGTGGAATCTTCGAACAAAATATGAAATGTATTGATGAAATACAATAACATCACTTAGGTTTCTTTGAATCAAAGCCAAAATAATATCCTCACAAAAATAAAAAAAATACAGTAAAACATCAACTGCAGTGTTCCTCACCTGGCTTACTGTAATAAGCAAAACAAAGGATTGATTACTGTACTTCTATATTTCCCTCAACCCTGTCTTGTGGATTTGGCCACAGGTTCTCATCCACATCACAATGGATGTTTTCATTAGCCAAACCTCTTGGGAAGAATCTTTGGGCATGGTGAATCCAGGCCTGACACTGGTTTGCCGTGATGTCATTGCATGCGTCATCCATGGCCTGGAGAACGGTGGCTTGTTTGTGTGGGCGCCTATCATATACCTTCCACTTCCATGGGGAGAAAAATTCCTCAATCGGGTTTTAGGAAAGGAGAGTATGGGGGTAAGTACAGGGTGGTAAGTTGTGGATGGGCCTGAAACTATGCTTGCACCATTTGAGCATGCTGGAACCTGACATTATCCCACACAATGACATAGGTCATGCCATCAGCTCTACAGACCTGATTTAGTCCATCAAGGAAGGTTACATTGGAACAGCGAATCATGTGGCTGCCTGCAACTCAATATATAGGGTATATAGAGTAGAGAGCTTTAGTTGTTGTTTGACCAAACATCAGAACGGGCAAGATGCGTAATCTAAGCAACTTTGACCATGGTATGATGGTTGATGCCACACATGGGGATTCCAGCATCTCAGAAACAGCTGCCTTCCTGGGATTTTAACACACTACAGTCTCTAGAGTTTACAGAGAATGGTGCGATAAACAAAACACATTCAGTGAGCGGCAGTTCTGTCGGCAAAAACACCTTGTTAATGAGAGAGGTCAGAGGAGAATGTCTGGACTCATTCAAGATAACAGAAAGGCCACAAATGCTCAAATAACAGCTGTGTAAAACAGTGGTGTGCAGAAGGGCATCTCTTAACGTACAACACCGTGAATAATTCAGGCTGTTGTGGAGGAAAAAGGGGGTCCTACCCAGTACTAGATAGGAGTACCTAATAATGTGGCCGGTGAGTGTACATGTAACAGTTGTAACTTTACGTCGTCCCCTCGCCCCGACACGGGCGCGAACCAGGGACCTTCTGCACACATCAACAACGGTTGCCCACGAAGCATCGTTACCCATCGCTCCACAAAGGCCGCGGCTCTTGCAGAGCAAGGGGCAACACTACTTAAGTCTCAGAGCAAGTGACGTAACTGATTGAAATGCTACTAGCGCGTACCCGCTAACTAGCTAGCCATTTCACATCCGTTACATACAGTAATGTCAAATCTGGAAACATGGTCTGGAAAGTGGTACATGGGACCATAGAAACAGTGTCTGATAAAGAATGATGATGAAATATTACATCCATAGATAATGTAGTCCAATTGGTTCATGTCCCACGGTAATTGGTGTCAATGGATCTCGTTATCCTGAAACTTTCATGATCTAAACATGGAATATTGTTTGTCAGTTTCCATAAAACTATGCATTAAGAGTAATTCAACAGGTACTTATCATTTTGAGCAGTTGTATTAATTGATAGTTAGATCCTTGTAATGAAATGAATAGACAGTCATCTCAGATGTAATGTCTGAATTGTATTTTGAAATGGTAATACTTTGATGTTAAGTTGTGTCATTTTGAACTGGTGATTTTAGTTCAATGAATAAATGATTTTAGCTTTATGTGTAATGTATCCAAGCAATTGGTAAAAGTGTTAGAGTTTAGAAAAATTAGCATTTTGATCATTGCTTGTGAATTTTTTGTCTAGAGTTTGGAAAATGACATCAAGGTTCTGAAATGAGTGCCAAAATGATTGTAAAAAACTGTAATTCACACTACTCGTCAATACACTCTTAATAATCCTACATCGTTTGTGTATTGTTTCACAATTCTAGACCATCTTTCTGTAACTGTTTTTGTTATAGAAAGATGGTCTCGGTGGTAGTGGGAACAAGGCCATGGTTTTCTATAGATAATCACTGTGGCCAATTTGCTGGATTTATGTGATTATTTTCATTACTGTGTGTGTGTGTGTGTGTGTGTGTGTGTGTGTGTGTGTGTGTGTGTGTGTGTGTGTGTGTGTGTGTGTGTGTGTGTGTGTGTGTGTGTGTTCAGTCACAGCAGCAGCAGGTATTGGGTTGATGGGATGAGGGACTTATGAGGGGCTGTGGTAGAGGAACACCTGGGGTAGGCTACAGGGGAGAGATACAGGGTTGGAGATAACAGTGGCTAGTCACATCTAGGAGGAGGGAAACATTTCCAAGCTGAACTATGTGTTCTATAACTAGTGTGCTCTAAGTCATTTGTAGCCAATGACTTCAGTGACTTGGAGTGACCTCGAGAGGCTAGACCCGTGTCACACAGAAAGAGAGAAACAGTGTGTGTGTGTGTGTGTGTGTGTGTGTGTGTGTGTGTGTGTGTGTGTGTGTGTGTGTGTGTGTGTGTGTGTGTGTGTGTGTGTGTGTGTGTGTGTGTGTGTGTGTGTGTGTGTGTGTGTGTGTGGCATCATCAACAACTAGCTGTCTGTATTCATCCTGCTTCCCCAGTGGAAACATAGACAGACGTATTGAAGCCCCCAAGTCCACAAGTAACGTTGTCATTGTTTGTGTAGGAGTTCCCAAGATATATTGTCATTATTTGCATCATATTTAACAGAAAATACATAGTATACTCCACCCCATAGTATACTCCATCCCATACATAGTATACTCCATCCCATAGTATACTCCATCCCATACACAGTATACTCCGTCCCATGGTATACTCCACCCCATACACAGTATACTCCATCCCATACACGGTATACTCCATCCCAGAATATACTCCATCCCATAGTATTCTCCATCCCATACATTGTAAACATCCCACAGTATACTCCATCCCATGCATACTATACTCCAGCATATAGTATACTCCATCACATAGTATAATACATTTCATATATAGTATACTCCATTTCATATATAGTATACTCCATCCCATAGTATACTCCATCCCTTAAACATTATACCCATCCTATAGTTTACTCCATCACATGATATACTCCATCTCATATATAGTATACTCCATTCCATAGTATACTCCATCCCATACATAGTATACTATATCCCATAATATACTCCATCACATGGTATACTCTATCCCATAGTTTACGCCATCAAAAAGTATACTTTATCCTGTTGTATACTCTATCCCGTATTAAACTATATTCCAGTGTATACAACTTCCCATACTTTGTATACTCCATCCCAATCTTAGTAAACTCCATCCATTCCTTAGTATTCTATATCCCATAGTATACTCCATGCCATAGTATACTCTATCCCATATAATTCTCTATTTCATATACAGTGGGGCAAAAAAGTATTTAGTCTGCCACCAATTGTGCAAGTTCCCCCAATTATAAAGACGAGAGGCCTGTAATTTTCATCATAGGTACACTTCAACTATGACAGACAAAATGAGAAAAAAAATCCAGAAAATCACATTGTAGGATTTTTAATGAATTTATTTGCAAATTATGGTGGAAAATAAGTATTTGGTCACCTACAAACAAGCAATATTTCTGGCTCTCACAGACCTGTAACATCTTCTTTAAGAGGCTCTTCTGTCCTCTACTCGTTACCTGTATTAATGGCACCTGTTTGTACTTGTTATCAGTATAAAAGACACCTGTCCACAACCTCAAACAGTCACACTCCAAACTCCACTATGGCCAAGACCAAAGAGCTGTCAAAGGACACCAGAAACAAAATTGTAGACCTGCACCAGGCTGGGAAGACTGAATCTGTAATAGGTAAGCAGCTTGGTTTGAAGAAATCAACTGTGGGAGCAATTATTAGGAAATGGAAGACATACAAGACCACTGATAATCTCCCTCGATCCGGGGCTCCACGCAAGATCTCACCCCGTGGAGTCAAAATGATCACAAGAACGGTGAGCAAAAAGCCCAGAACCACACGTGGGGACCTAGTGAATGACCTGCAGAGAGCTGGGACCAAGTAACAAAGCCTACCATCAGTAACACACTACGCCGCCAGGGACTCAAATCCTGCAGTGCCAGACGTGTCCCCCTGCTTAAGCCAATACATGTCCAGGCCCGTCTGAAGTTTGCTAGAGAGCATTTGGATGACCCAGAAGAAGATTGGGAGAATGTCATATGGTCAGATGAAATCAAAATATAACTTTTTGGTAAAAACTCAACTCGTCGTGTTTGGAGGACAAAGAATGCTGAGTTGCATCCAAAGAACACCATACCTACTGTGAAGCATGGGGGTGGAAACATCATGCTTTGGGGCTGTTTTTCTGCAAAGGGACCAGGACGACTGATCCGTGTAAAGGAAAGAATGAATGGGGCCATGTATCGTGAGATTTTGAGTGAAAACCTTCTTCCATCAGCAAGGGCATTGAAGATGAAACGTGGCTGGGTCTTTCAGCATGACAATGATCCCAAACACACCACCCGGGCAACGAAGGAGTGGCTTCGTAAGAAGCATTTCAAGGTCCTGGAGTGGCCTATCCAGTCTCCAGATCACAACCCCATAGAAAATCTTTGGAGGGAGTTGAAAGTGCGTGTTGCCCAGCAACAGCCCCAAAACATCACTGCTCTAGAGGACATCTGCATGGAGGAATGGGCCAAAATACCAGCAACAGTGTGTGAAAACCTTTTGAAGACTTACAGAAAACTTTCGACCTCCGTCATTGCCAACAAAGGGTATATAACAAAGTATTGAGATAAAGTTTTGTTATTGACCAAATACATATTTTCCACCATAATTTGCAAATAAATTCATTAAAAATCCTACAATGTGATTTTCTGGATTTTTTTTCCTCATTTTGTCTGTCATAGTTGAAGTGTACCTATGATGAAAATTACAGGCCTCTCTCATCTTTTCAAGTGGGAGAACTTGCACAATTGGCGGCTGACTAAATACTTTTTTGCCCCACTGTATATTATTTCTCCACGGCATACTTACTATACTCCATCCATACATAGAGTACTATATCCCATAAAATACTCTCATGTGGTATACTCTATCAAATAGTATACTCTATCCCATAGTATAATCCATCTCATACATTGTGCTCAATCCCATACTTAGTATACTGTATCCCATTGTATACTCTATCCCATAGTATACTCCATCTCATAGTATGCTCCATTCCATAGTTTACTCTATCCCATAGTATACTTCATCTCATACACAGTATACTCCATTTCATACTTAGTATACTCAATCCCATACATAGTATACTATATCCCATAATATACTCCATCACATGGTATACTCTATCCCATAGTATAATCCATCTCAAACAAAGCATACTCCATCCCATACTTAGTATACACCATCCAATACATAGTATACTCAAACCCATATTATACTCTATCCGATAGTATACTATATCCCATAGTATAATCCATTCCATTGTATACTCTCTCATACTTAGTATACTCAATCCCATACAAAGTATACTATATCCAATAATATACTCCATCCCACATGTAGTATACACCATCCCATAAATTGTATTCTCCATCCCATAGTATTGTCTTTCCCATAGTATACTCCATTCCATAGTATACTATATCACATAGTATACTCTATCTCATATTCTACTATATCCAATAGTATACTCAATCTCATGCATAGTATACTCCATCACATTCTTAGTGTACTCCATCCCATAAATAATATACTATATCTCATAAAATACTCCATCACATGGTATACTCTATAAAAATAGTATACTCTATCCCATAGTATACTCCATCCAATACTTAGTATACTCCATCCCATACATAGTAAACTATATCCCATAATATACTCCATCACATAGTATACTCTATCCCATATTATACTCCATCACATAGTATACTCCATCACATAGTATACTCTTTCCCATAATATACTCCTTCACATAGTACACTCTATCAAAAAAGTATTCTCCATCCCAAGGTACACTATATCCAATAGTAGAATCTACCACATACTATACGCTATCCGTAGTATACTCCATCAGCCAGTATACTCTATCACAAACTGCACTATATCACATAGTTTACTCTTTCCCATAGTTTACTCTATCACATTGTATACTCTATCCCATATTTAATCTATCCCATATTATATTCCATCAAAAATTATTCTATATCCCGTATTATACTCTATCCCATAGTATACGCTATCTTCTAAATAGTATACTCCAGCCCATACTAAGTATACTCCATCCTATACATAGTATACTCCATCATATGGTATACTCTTTCCCATAGTATACTCTGTCTCATAGTATTCTCAATTCCATAGTATACTCTATCCCACATTATTGTCCATCTAATACATAGTATACTTCATCTCATACTTGGCATCCTCCATCCGATAGTATACTCCATTCCATAGTATACTATATCCCATAGTATACTCTATCACATAGTATACTCCATTCCATAGTATAGTATATCCCATAGTATACTCCATTCCATAGTATAATCCATTCCACACTATACTCTATCCCATAGTATACTATATCCCATGGTAAACACCATCTCATACATAGTGTACTCCATCCCATACTTAGTATACTCTTTCCCAATAATAGTACACTATATCCCATAATATACTCCATCACATGGTATACTCTATCAAATAGTATACTCCATCCCATAGTATACTCCATCCCATAGTGTACTCCATCCCATAGTATACTCCACCCCGTAGTGTACTCCATCACATAGTATACTATATCACATTGTACACTCCGTCCCATACATATCAAACTCCATCCCATACATATTATACTACATCCCATACATAGTACACTCCATCCCATGTTATACTCCATCCCATATTATACTCCATCTCATACATAGAATACTCCGTTACATAGTATGCTCCATTAACATTTACGTCATTTAGCAGACGCTCTTATCCAGAGCGACTTACAAATTGGAAAGTTCATACATATTCATCCTGGTCCCCCCGTGGGGAATGAACCCACAACCCTGGCGTTGCAAGCGCCATGCTCTACCAACTGAGCCACACGGGACCATTAACACATTGTATACTCCATCCCATAGTATGCTGAGTATGGGATGTAGTGTATTATGTATGGGATGGAGTATACAATGTATGGGATGGAGTATACCATGGGGTAGAGTATACTATTAAGGTTTTGGAGTATATTATGTATATGATGTAGTGTACTATTTACAGTATGTAGTATACTATTTGTGGGATGAAATAAACTATGTGTGTGATGGAGTATAGTATGTATGGGAAGGAGTATACAACGTATGGGATGGAGTATACCTAGGGATGGAGTATACTATGTACGGGATAGAGTATACCATGGGGATATATTAAAGTAGTATACTCCATCCTATAAATAGTGTTCTCCATCCAATACTTAGTATACGCCATCCAATATATAGTGTGCTTCATCACATACATATTATAGTCCATCCCATAGTGTTCTCCATTCCATATATAATATACTCCATCCCATAGTACACGTCATCCCATACATTGTATTTTCCATCCCGAAATATGCTCTATTTAATACATAGTATACTCCAGCCCTTACTTAGTTTACTCCATCCCATATGTAGTATGCTCCATCCCATAGCATACTTCATCACATACATTGTATACTCCAACTCATACATAGTGTTCTCCATCCCATAGTTTACTCCATCCCACAGTATGCTACATCCAATAGTTTACTTCATCCCATAGAATAATCCATCCCATTTTATACTCCATCACATACATAGTATACTTCATCCGATAGAATACTCCATCACATATATAGTTTACTCCACCACATACATGGTATACTCCACCTCAAACTTAGTGTACTCCATCCCATAGTCCACTTCATCCCATACATTGTATACTCCATCCCGCAATATACTATATTTAATACATTAAATACTCCAGCCCTTACTTAGTATACTCCATCCCATATGTAGTATGCTCCATTCCATAGAATACTCCATCACATACATAGTATACTCCAACTCATACATAGTGTTCTACATCCAATAGTTTACTTCATCCCATAGAATAAGCCATCCCATTGTATACTCTGTCCCATATATAGTATACTCCATCCCATAGTATACTCCATCACATACATAGTATACTCCATCCCATAGTATACTCCATCACATACATAGCATACTCCAACTCAAACTTAGTGTACTCTGTCCTATCGTATACCCCATCCCATGGTTTAATCCATCCCATAGTATTCTCCATTCAATATTATACTCCATCACAAATTATACTCCATGCCATAGTATACTATATCCCATGAATAGTTTACTCTATCCCATATTGCACTCCATCCCATACATGAACTCAGCAAAAAATGAAATGTCCCTTTTTCAAGATAGCTCGAAAAAATCCAAATAACTTCACAGATCTTCATTTTAAAGGGTATAAACACTGTTTCCCATGCTTGTTCAATGAACCATAAACAATTAATGAACATGCACCTGTGGAACGGTCGTTAAGACACTAACAGTTTACTGACGGTAGGCAATTAAGGTCACATTTATGAAAACTTAGGACACTAAAGAGGCCTTTCTTCTGACTGAAAAACATCAAAAGAAAGATGCCCAGGGTCCATGCTCATCTGTGTGAACGTGTCTTAGGCATGCTGCAAGAAGGCATGAGGACTGTAGATGTGGCCAAGGCAATAAATTGCAAAGTCTGTACTGTGAGACGTCTAAGACAGCGCTACAGGGAGAAAGGACAGACAGCTGATCGTCCTCGCAGTGGCAGACCACGTGCAACAACACCTGCACAGAATCGGTACATCCGAACATCACACCTGCGGGACAGGTACAGGATGGCAACAACAACTGCCGAGTTACACCAGGAACGCACAATCCCTCCATCAGTGCTCAGACTGTCCGCAATAGGCTGAGAGAGGCTGGACTGAGGACTTGTAAGGCCTGTTGTAAGGCAGGTCCTCACCAGACATCACCGGCAATAACGTTGCCTTTGGTCACAAACCCACCGTCGCTAGACCAGACACACCAGACAGGACTTTGCAAAAAGTGCTCTTCACCGACGAGTCGCGGTTTTGTCTCACCGGGTGTGATGGTCGGATTCGCGTTTATCGTCGAAGGAATGAGCGTTACACCGAGGCTTGTACTCTGGAGCGGAATCGATTTGGAGATGAAGGGTTCGTCATGGTCTGGGGCGGTGTGTCACAGCATCATCGGACTGAGCTTGTTGACATTGCAGGCAATCTCAACGCTGTGCGTTACAGGGAAGACATCCTCCTTCCTCATGTGGTACCCTTCCTGCAGGCTCATCATTTCTTTTTTTGTTTAGTTTAGTATACTCCATCCAATATTTTACTCCATCCCAGAGTGTTCTCCATCCAATACACAGTATACTCCATCCCATAGTATACTCCATCCAATATTTTACTCCATCCCAGAGTGTTCTCGATCCAATACATAGCATACTCCATCCCATAATATACATCCCATAGTATACTCCATCCCATACATAGCATATTACATCCCATGCATAGTATACTTCCAGAAACCCATGTTTTTGTCTTTCCAAGTTTTATTAGTATTATTTTGGATTCAGTTGTTTGGATGAAAAGTTTGTTGTACCAAAAACAAGAAATTTATTTTTTGTAGTGCTACTCTGTTCTTCTGGCTGGCCCTGTCTCTGTAGTGGCCTGTGGTGAGAGGCCGTCAGATGTGGAGGTAGATGGAGCGAGTATCAAAGTATGTAATGCTGGTTTGGACTCCAAATGCCAGGCATACATTACAAGATCCAGATGTAAATATGTGGAATATTACTTTGTCTCCTCCCATGTATGAATTTTTTAAACATACATTTTTATAACTCTTTTGTGATTATCATACTTTCCTAGATCAGTCTAGTCATCAAGCCAAATAGCTTCACTGATGCTGTTCCATGTATGAAAAGTTGCACCAAGGAAATACATTTACTCAGTCGTCAGAGCTGTTGGTGAAAAGTGGTTTAAATTCCCAGCATTTTCTTTGAGCTCATATTTTGTCAAGGTTAGGTGTCAATTAAGTGGGTGGCAGAGTTGATAGTGTAGCCTTGTTTGTTGCTGTCAGACATCTCACTCGTCATTGGGCCTGTGAAGAGGTGGAATAGATTTGCGTACACTAGTCAGGCAGAAACCTGTTTGTCCCTTTCTGAACTTTAGATCACTTCAGTTAAACAGCTGTTGTTCTTGTTTTATAGGGTATGAGTTACAGTTCTTAGCATTATCTGTGCTAGGACTCAGATTACAAAATTAACAATTTGGTTTAGGCCTACAAACGTACAAGACCTGCAACTCTAAGCTGACTGTTTGAAATGTTATAGAGCTGAAGCAGTTTACTGAAGCAATATCCCAACATTAGACCTCTCTAGTCTTCGCTTACAAGTCTGCAACACTGTTCCACTGTAAGGCAATATGTGTAACTCCTAAATAGAACTATAGTGATTTACCGGTTCCCTTTCAGTCAATCAATCAATCAATCAATCACTCAATCAAATGTATTTGTAAAGCCCTTTTTACATCAGCAGATGTCACGAAGTGCTATACAGAAACCCAGCCTAAAACCCCAAACAGCAAGCAATGCAAATCTAGAAGCACGGTGGCTAGGAAAAACTCCCTAGCAAGGCAGGAACATAGGAAGAAACCTAGAGAGTAACTATGCTCTGAGGGGTGACCAGTCCTCTTCTGGCGGTGCCGGGTAGAGATTATAAGAGTACCTGGCCATTAAGGACATATCATTCTTCAAGATGTTCAAACGTTCATAGATGACCAGCAGGGTCAAATATTAATCACAGTGGTAGTGTAGAGATTGTCCATAGTCCATAGAGAGTGTCCATAGTCCATAGAGAGTGTCCATAGTCCATAGAGAGTGTCCATAGTCCATAGAGAGTGTCCATAGTCCATAGAGAGTGCCCATAGTCCACACTCTCACAGTGTAGAGAGTACAACAGGTCAGCACCTCAGGAGTAAATGTCTGTTGGCTTTTCATAGTTGAGTGTTCAGAGGTAGAGACAGCATGTGTGGTAGAGAGAGAGAGAGATGGAGGGGGACAGAGAGAGAGGGAGCGGGAGAGGGAGAGAGAAGGTTGAAAACATCAGGTCCGGGACATGGTAGCACATACATTGAACAGGTCAGGGTTCCATAGCCACAGGCAAAACAGCAGAAACTGGATCAGCAGCATGACCAGGTGGTCTGGGGACGGGGACAGCCAGGAGTCATCTGGCCAGGTAGTCCTGAGGCATGGTCCCAGGGCCTCCAGGGGGAGGAGGGGGAAGAGAGAGAGAGAGAGATGGGAGAACTAGAGGGAGCACACTTACGTTCACACAGGACACTAGATAAGGCAGGAGAATTTCACCAGATAGGACAGACTGACCTTATCCCACTACACACAGACTAAGTGTATGCTGAGATGGGGGGCGACACTGTGGCCCTGTCCGACAATACCACCAGACAGGGCCTTCCAGGCAGGGTATAACCCCACCCACTTTGCCAAAGCACAGCACCCACACCACTAAATGGATATAAGCAGACCAACAATTTACTACTCTGAGACAAGGCTGAGTATAGACCATGGAGTTCTCCTCCATCGCACGAGACCGAAGGGTGCTAAACCGGACAGGAAGATCATGTCAGTGACTCAACCCACTCAAGTTGAGTATAGCGAAGAAACCTGGCACCACATGATGCATCCATCCTAGGGAAGGCATGGAAGAGCACTAGTAAGCCAATGACTCAGCCTCCGTAATAAGGTCAGAGGCAGAGAATCCCAGTGGAGAGAGGAGAGCCGGCAAGGCAGAGACAGCAAGGGCAGTTTGTCACTCCAGGGCCTTGACATTCACCTACGCAGCCCTGGGCCAGACTGCACTCAATCATAGGACCTACTCATCATGACACAAGGCGAGACCCAAATGCAGACACAGGAGGCAGATGTTTGGAGTTTAAGATGTTTAATAAATCCAAAGGGAATAGGCAAGTGAATGGTCGTGGACAGGCAAAAGGTCATAAACAGATCAGAGTCCAGGAGCTACAGAGTGGCAGGCAGGCTCGAGGTCAGGGCAAACAGAATGGTCAGACAGGCGGGTACAGAGTCCAGAAACAGGCAAGGGTCAAAACCGGGAGGACTAGAAAAAGGAGAAAAGGCAAAGAAGGAAAACGGGAAAAAACGCTGGTAGGCTTAGACATACTAGACGAACTGGCACAGAGAGACAGGCAACACAGGGATAAATACACCTGGAGAGGGTGGAAACAATAACGAGGACAGGTGAAACAGATCAGGGTGTGACACTACTGAAGAGATGAGTCTTCAGTAAAGACTTAAAACCTCTTCTGGCTGCAGGGTGAATATTGAAAAAACTGGAAAATATGCGCACATTTTCAAACGGCCTCTTAAGAAATTTTTGATCTTACAATATGCATATATTTACTGCTATTGGATAGAAAACAGTCTATAGTTTCTAAAAACGTTTGAATTATTTCTCTAAGTTGAACAGAACTATTTTTACAGCCCATTTCCTATCCAGAATTGAGATTTCCAAATGCGATGTCTCTCTTTAAGACCTTGTCTATAAAAGGTCATGTCACTTAGGACCGTAGAAACACGTCACACGCCTTCATCTGGGTGTAATGCGGAAGTGAGAGAAAAAAGCAGTTGAATATCTCTTCCAGGGGCTGAACACAACATCTTGTAGTGAGACCTGCGCATTTTAATTTTTTTTCTGGGCGCGAGGTAGAACCTGGACTCGGCTCCTGGAACACACTCGTTAAAGGTGAATATGACCTCTGGCTGCGATATTATTTGATACATGTCACAAAATCATCCTAAAGTATGTTTTTTCAATATACTTTAATTATATTATTGCAATTTATTCTGGACTTTAGACGTGATGCTTTGGAAGAATTTTTTGAAGAAAGAGAGATTAGCGCCGCACGGCCATTGTGCTTGCTAACCCAAGAGGGAAATAGTTCGTTCTGGAACCCAACTAAAGACTGTACTGGACAATGAACCCCTTTACAACATTCTGATGGAATATCAACAAAGATAAGGACCCAATTTGGGATGCTTTTTCATATATCTGTCGAACTGTGCTATGCTAGCGTTTGACTAGAATTTACATTTACATTTAAGTCATTTAGCAGACGCTCTTATCCAGAGCGACTTACAAATTGGTGCGTTCACCTTATGACATCCAGTGGAACAGCCACTTTACAAACAGTGCATCTAAATCTTTTAAGGGGGGGGGTCAGAAGGATTACTTTATCCTATCCTAGGTATTCCTTAAAGAGGTGGGGTTTCAGGTGTCTCCGGAAGGTGGTGATTGACTCCGCTGTCCTGGCGTCGTGAGGGAGTTTGTTCCACCATTGGGGGGCCAGAGCAGCGAACAGTTTTGACTGGGCTGAGCGGGAACTGTACTTCCTCAGTGGTAGGGAGGCGAGCAGGCCAGAGGTGGATGAACGCAGTGCCCTTGTTTGGGTGTAGGGCCTGATCAGAGCCTGGAGGTACTGAAGTGCCGTTCCCCTCACAGCTCCGTAGGCAAGCACCATGGTCTTGTAGCGGATGCGAGCTTCAACTGGAAGCCAGTGGAGAGAGCGGAGGAGCGGGGTGACGTGAGAGAACTTGGGAAGGTTGAACACCAGACGGGCTGCGGCGTTCTGGATGAGTTGTAGGGGTTTAATGGCACAGGCAGGGAGCCCAGCCAACAGCGAGTTGCAGTAATCCAGACGGGAGATGACAAGTGCCTGGATTAGGACCTGCGCCGCTTCCTGTGTGAGGCAGGGTCGTACTCTGCGGATGTTGTAGAGCATGAACCTACAGGAACGGGCCACCGCCTTGATGTTAGTTGAGAATGACAGGGTGTTGTCCAGGATCACGCCAAGGTTCTTAGCGCTCTGGGAGGAGGACACAATGGAGTTGTCAACCGTGATGGCGAGATCATGGAACGGGCAGTCCTTCCCCGGGAGGAAGAGCAGCTCCGTCTTGCCGAGGTTCAGCTTGAGGTGGTGATCCGTCATCCACACTAATATGTCTGCCAGACATGCAGAGATGCGATTCGCCACCTGGTCATCAGAAGGGGGAAAGGAGAAGATTAATTGTGTGTCGTCTGCATAGCAATGATAGGAGAGACCATGTGAGGTTATGACAGAGCCAAGTGACTTGGTGTATAGCGAGAATAGGAGAGGGCCTAGAACAGAGCCCTGGGGGACACCAGTGGTGAGAGCGCGTGGTGAGGAGACAGATTCTCGCCACGCCACCTGGTAGGAGCGACCTGTCAGGTAGGACGCAATCCAAGCGTGGGCCGCGCCGGAGATGCCCAACTCGGAGAGGGTGGAGAGGAGGATCTGATGGTTCACAGTGTCGAAGGCAGCCGATAGGTCTAGAAGGATGAGAGCAGAGGAGAGAGAGTTAGCTTTAGCATTGCGGAGCGCCTCCGTGATACAGAGAAGAGCAGTCTCAGTTGAATGACTAGTCTTGAAACCTGACTGATTTGGATCAAGAAGGTCATTCTGAGAGAGATAGCAGGAGAGCTGGCCAAGGACGGCACGTTCAAGAGTTTTGGAGAGAAAAGAAAGAAGGGATACTGGTCTGTAGTTGTTGACATCGGAGGGATCGAGTGTAGGTTTTTTCAGAAGGGGTGCAACTCTCGCTCTCTTGAAGACGGGAGGGACGTAGCCAGCGGTCAGGGATGAGTTGATGAGCGAGGTGAGGTAAGGGAGAAGGTCTCCGGAAATGGTCTGGAGAAGAGAGGAGGGGATAGGGTCAAGCGGGCAGGTTGTTGGGCGGCCGGCCGTCACAAGACGCGAGATTTCATCTGGAGAGAGAGGGGAGAAAGAGGTCAGAGCACAGGGTAGGGCAGTGTGAGCAGAACCAGCGATGTCGTTTGACTTAGCAAACGGGGATCGGATGTCGTCGACCTTCTTTTCAAAATGATTGACGAAGTCATCTGCAGAGAGGGAGGAGGGGGGGGGAGGGGGAGGAGGATTCAGGAGGGAGGAGAAGGTGGCAAAGAGCTTCCTAGGGTTAGAGGCAGATACTTGGAATTTAGAGTGGTAGAAAGTGGCTTTAGCAGCAGAGACAGAAGAGGAAAATGTAGAGAGGAGGGAGTGAAAGGATGCCAGGTCCGCAGGGAGGCGAGTTTTCCTCCATTTCCGCTCGGCTGCCCGGAGCCCTGTTCTGTGAGCTCGCAATGAGTCGTCGAGCCACGGAGCGGGAGGGGAGGACCGAGCCGGCCTGGAGGATAGGGGACATAGAGAGTCAAAGGATGCAGAAAGGGAGGAGAGGAGGGTTGAGGAGGCAGAATCAGGAGATAGGTTGGAGAAGGTTTGAGCAGAGGGGAGAGATGATAGGATGGAAGAGGAGAGAGTAGCGGGGGAGAGAGAGCGAAGGTTGGGACGGCGCGATACCATCCGAGTAGGGGCAGTGTGGGAAGTGTTGGATGAGAGCGAGAGGGAAAAGGATACAAGGTAGTGGTCGGAGACTTGGAGGGGAGTTGCAATGTGGTTAGTGGAAGAACAGCATCTAGTAAAGATGAGGTCAAGCGTATTGCCTGCCTTGTGAGTAGGGGGGGAAGGTGAGAGGGTGAGGTCAAAAGAGGAGAGGAGTGGAAAAAAGGAGGCAGAGAGGAATGAGTCAAAGGTAGACGTGGGGAGGTTAAAGTCGCCCAGAACTGTGAGAGGTGAACCGTCCTCAGGAAAGGAGCTTATCAAGGCATCAAGCTCATTGATGAATCAATGCTGCCGTATGCTAGCTAATGTTGTAAGCTAATATAACGATATATTGTGTTTTCGCTGTAAAACACTTCAAAAATCGGAAATATTGGCTCTATTCACACGATCTTTGTCTTTCATTAGCTATCCACCATATGTTTTTCTGAAATGTTTTATGAGGTGTAATTAGTAGTTGACGTTGGTGTCTGTATTTTCTCTGGCTACTCCCGTGCGATTTCAGACTGTAGCTATGATGTAGCTATGATGGGAGCAGTAATGTAAAACTGATTTATAGCTAAAATATGCACATTTTATGAACAAAACATAGATTTATTGTGTAACATGTTATAGGACTGTCATCTGAGGTAGTTTTTTCTAGGTTGTTTAGGTTGGTTCTAGGTTAGTTAGGTTGGCTTGTGCATGCTACTTGAATCATACTTGTGCTGCTGCTACATGTCTGTCCACTTTTTTATTTGGTGGTGAGCTAACATAAATATATGTGGTGTTTTCTCTGTAAAACATTTAAAAAATCGGACATGTTGGCTGGATTGACAAGATGTTTATCTTTCAAATGCTGTATTGGACTTGTTAATAATGTGTGAAAGTTAAATATTTAAAAAAAAATGATTTTGAATTTCGCGCCCTGCAATAGAGCTGGATGTTGTCATAAGTGTACCGATATCGGGACAGCCCGCCTAACAGT
The DNA here is from genome assembly GCF_029448725.1 of Salvelinus fontinalis. Taxonomy (NCBI): domain Eukaryota; kingdom Metazoa; phylum Chordata; class Actinopteri; order Salmoniformes; family Salmonidae; genus Salvelinus; species Salvelinus fontinalis. The sequence continues at coordinate 90,938,839 of NC_074665.1, read as the reverse complement.
TTAATGGTCGAGACAGAGTCTCCATCTCTCACATTGAATAGGTAGACCATTCCATAAAAAATGTTGCTCTACAGGAGGAAGCCCTGCCTCCAGCTGTTTGCTTAGAAATTCTAAGGACAATAAGGAGGCCTGCGTCTTGTGACCGTAGCACATGTGTAGGTATGTACGGCAGGACCGAATCAGAGAGATAAGAGTAGAAGACAGTCCATGTATTGCTTTGTAGGTTAGCAGGTAACCTTGAGATCATCCCCAGCCTTAACAGGAAGCCAGTGCAGAGCAGCTAGCACTGGAGTAATATGATCAAACGTTTTGGTTCTACTCAAGATTCTAGCAGCTGTATTCAGCTATAACTTAAGTTTATTTAGCGTAGACCATTGCAGTAGTATAATCTAAAAGTGGCAAGCATGGATTAGATTTTCTGCATAATGTTTTGACAAAAATATTCAAACTTTTGCAATGTTACGAAGAAGGAAAAAAGCTGCCCTTGAAATATTCTTGATTCGTTCATTTACATTTTACATGTTAGTCATTTAGCAGACACTCTTATCCAGAGCGACTTACAGTAGAGTGCATACATTTTATTACATTTTACATACTGAGACAAGGATATCCCTACCGGCCAAACCCTCCCTAACCCGGACGACGCTATGCCAATTGTGCGTCGCACCACGGACCTCCCGGTTGTGGCCGGCTGCGACAGAGCCTGGGCGCGATCCCAGCCCAGCCTGGGCACGAACCCAGAGACTCTGGTGGCGCAGCTAGCACTGCGATGCAGTGCCCTAGACCACTGCGCCACCCGGGAGACAGTTCATCAAAAGAGAGATCAGGGACCAGAGTAACGGTGCAACACAGTTTTATTTGAGACGACTGTATAAGCTACAAGATTAATTGTCAGATCAAACAGCAGATCCCTTTGTTTTTTGGGACCTAGAACTAGCATCTCCGTTTTGTCCGAGTTTAAAATTAGAACCTTGCCACCATCCACTTCCTTATGTCTGAAACACAGGCTTCCAGTGTAGGCAATTTTGGAGCTTCACCATGTTTCATCAACATTTCTGTCAACTTCGGTACAACATACTATGGGAAGTCACACTCTCGGTTGAAGGCCCTGTTGAAGGCCCTACAATCATGCCTGATTGGAAGCCCAGCTTTCCACAGGTGATAAGAGTGAGGCTCGGATTCATTTCTTCAATTATTCTGCTCTTAACCTCGTTGTGAACAGGAAAAAAATCTAGCTACTAAAACAAACAACTGGAACACGAGACTGTCTTATGTTGTTTCAACTAAAGTGGTTGAGTGTGCTCACTCCTTGGATGTTGTGTGCTGAAGTTTGTATAATTCTCATAAGTTTCCTAATCATGAAGAAATAGTTTTCTTTGGAATTGCTTGGCCTGGCTATATCGGAAAGTAAGATGGCTATAATGCGACCAAAACGACGAAGGGTAACAAGCCGGGTTCGGGTTCGTGACCATGCCACAATGATAGTCATGTTGTTGTCTTGTATGTCTCGGAGGTGGGGCCCTCTTCCCCAGGAGTGGAGACTTCACCCCTGGGTGTTTGTCCAGATATGGGAGAGGTGCGACAGGGCCGACGCAGATATTTCCGCAACACAAGAAAATGCAGAACATCGTCTATTTTTCTCGAATGAGGGACCAGAGTTCCCCGTTGGGAATGGACGCTCTGATGCACCAGTGTACTCAAACCTTCCTTTATGTGTTTCTGCCAGTGATTCTGATTCAGCACACGTTGGAGAGGGTGCACCCGGAGGACTTACCATTGATTATTGTGGCTCCCTGTTGTCCCAGGGAGCCTTTGTTCATGGAGATCATTCGCCTTTTAGGTGGGGATCCATGGCAACTTCAACTCCTAGGTGTAGGTTTGGCATGTGATGCCGGTGTTACCTAGAGGTGTTTGCGCCCATTCCATCAGGGGTCTGGCAGCATCTTGGGCTTTAAAGGGTTAACTGGAGGATATATTTGTGCCATTGCAAGTTGAGCATCACCACACAATTGTGTGAAACTTTATCACTTGGATGTCACTTCTCCCAGAATAGCACACAGTGTGCCTACGACTGGGAAAGGGGAAAGTCACTAGGCAGTGCCGTTTCCCGCAATACCCATTCTGCCATATCTGGCAGGGTCAGATAGCCCTTTCATTTAGTATCCGTTAGGGTTGGCTTGAGGCGTGATTATTTTTCCCCGTAGAATGTTTTACCAAAGTTGACTGACTGAAAGGGAACGTAATGTTAGGACTACAACTACTGTTCCCTGAAGGAGGGAAGAGTAGTTGTAGACCTGTTTGGCCCTGCGTCGTCTGTTCCTGGGTTCGGTGGAGAACATTATTAAATTGAAGGAATGAATCCGTGCCTCACGCTTATTACCCATGGAAGGCTGGGCTTCCAGCAAGGCGTGGATTTCATTGGCCTTGTCAGGCGTGATTATAGGTCCTTCAACCGAAGTTGCGAGAGTGTGACTCCCCATAGTATGTTGTACCTTGTTTCCCTCCTTCAGAGAACATCAGTTATAGTCATAGCGTTACTTTTTCAGGGCATGTCCGTAAATGTCAAAGTTATTTATTCTTCTTGAGCTCCCTCTGTGGCACTTCTCTTATAAATCAGTGTATCCACTTGATATGAGTCTGAATGAAAAGGACCCATGTCAGTCATTTCCCTCACTGCAATTAATACTTCCCTGCTCTGGTATTTCAGTTTTTCTGGCAACCCGAGGAGGATGGGAGTAAAGTGAAATCTTAGACCTATGATTTGGCATGGGAGAATAGTTGTGTTCAAGTCTCTGGCTGTGGTCCAAACACTTAAAAGACACACCCTCGTCCACTTACCCTAACCTTGTGCCCTTGGGGGAATCCCCATCACCATCTTGGAGGGTGGTCCAAATGATTAGTCAAGCAAGGGAAGTTTGCAACGTAAGCCCCTCGTCACTCGTTTTTAGTCGGCTTTGCGAGTGTACAATTATGTTCACGCCGAGACCTGAAACTCCCCATAATTCAATTTACGACTACTGTACATCCGCGAAGAACAGTCAGCGAAAACTTAAAAACAACATCAATGGAGAGGTCAACATACAAGTGTAAGTAAAAACAAATGCAAATAAGTTTGACATTTTGCTACTACGGAACAAGTAAATCTGTTTTTGTTAATATTAATCATTAATAATTATATATTTAATATAAGTAGACATGCACTCATAATTGAATGTAGCGCATATAAAGCAAGCCACCGGTGGCTGGAAACACAATCATTGTGGCATAAACAAGTTACACATTTCCGGCCAAGGGTGGTCCATTTAAAAATCATTCCTTCCTCCCTTTACCCTTACCCTGCAAGTGTTTACTTGTCAGCCGTCATGATACGTCATCAGAAGTGTCCATTTAATTTAAGGGCTGAGGGGATAGGGTGTGTCTTTTAAGTGTTTGGACCACAGTCTCTGAGAGCACTTGAGGCTACATGCAGGGTCTCTATGGTCTCTCCACTAAACAAACCGCTAAAGTAACGAAAACATTTATGCAAATGGAGATTTTCTTTAGCCAGAAAGCTGCAATATTTTTGCACATAGAGTTGAGCCAAAACCGTGTTATTTAGTCAGAGAGAAGGCCAGGTAAATGATGCGTGATACATACGTGTTATGGAATAAACTCTCCGCCTCGGTTTGATGGATCTCTCTCTCCCATCACACAGGCAACAGCTTTATCACAGGACAGGGAGCCATCCACCGTGTTTTCCATGAAATAGAAAAAAAGAGGTGGTGGGGAGAAGAGAGAGAGAGAAAGAGAGAGAGAGAGAGAAAGAGAGAGAGAGAGAGAAAGAGAGAAAGAGAGAGAGAGAGAGAACCCAGAGCTTTGGAAAGCCTGGCAACTAATAAAAAGAAGGAAGCCCTCAACTCTTGAGTGTTCTGTTTTCAGGTTTTACCATAATGACTTTGCCACTCTTCCAATGTGTCCAGCTATTTGGCACAGTTTTTGGAGTGCCTGTAAAAATTAACAGCAGATTTGGTCAGATGAATAATTACTTCTCAGGAGTAATTTCCTTACCTTTGATGAACTTCATCAGAATGCAGTCCTAGGAATCCCAGGTCCAGAATAAATGCTTAATTTGTTCGATAATGTCCGTTATTTATGTCCAATTAGCTACTTTGGTTAGGGCGTTTGGGAAACAATTCCAAAGTCACAAAGCGTGTCCACTATAATGTGACGAAATGTCCAAAAGTTCCGTAACAGTCAGTAGAAACATGTCAAACGATGTATTGAATCAATCTTAAGAATGTTGTTAACATACATCTTGAATAACGTTCCAACTGGAGAATTACATTGACTTCAGTTGAGAGATGGAACGGAGCTGCCTATCACGTGAACTCGCGTGGTCAAAGCATGGTCAGCTTGTGGCAGTGGTGACTAATTCCTGTCTCCTTTGGCCCCCCTTCACATTAGAGTCATCAGACTAGTTCTATTGACTGTTGACATCTAGTGGAAGCCGTAGGAAGTGAAAACTCATCTATATCTCGCTCTAATTTCAATGAGAGCTTGGTTGAAAATCTGCCACCCTCAGAAGAAATTCAAACAGGAAGTGGAACTTCTCAGGTTTTTGCCTGCCATATGAGTTCTGTTATACTCACAGACATAATTCAAACAGTTTTAGAAACTTCAGAGTGTTTTCTATCTAATACTACTAATAATATGCAAATATTAGCAACTATGACTGAGGAGCAGGTAGTTTACTCTGGGCACCTCTGTGCACCTTTCATCCAAGCTACTCAATACTGCCACTGCAGCCATAAGAAGTTAATAAGTTTGAACACTGGAATGTGAGATAATCTACACATTGATTAAGCTGATACAAATCCTAATTTTCTTGTCTCGTGAGCAGCTCCTCGCTGATTTGACGGATCTAAAGCAGTTACACCTCCAACACAAAAATAAGCTATGCAGGTGCTGGCTTTCGCCGGTTAACGATTGATCTGATTGAATCTAGGCCTTACTCAAAGACAGTCTGACTGTATTGTACATCCCTAGTGTGCTCGTACAGTAGATAGAGGTTATGCAGTGGGTGTCTGTCTGAGGAATAGAGGGTTTTCTCTCCATGCTCTAGCAGAGCGCCTGGCTGGCTCTCCACATGCCCCTCTGGAGCAGTAGAGGAAAAGGAAGTATGGTTTGGAGGTTTGGAGGCATTCTATTGCAACACGGACGGCTGCAGATAACACACACATGGCAAATGGGTCAGCATCCAGGCCTCTGAGCGAGCAAGGAGCCAGGGAGGCGGCAAGCACTAAAAGGAGAGTGTGTTGTTTTCATGTTTGAACAGATGAATAGGACCAGTGGAAGAGAAGAGAGCTACAACTTCACTGTAGAGGTAATTAAGGAGCTGTGGACTTCTTTTGATTTTCCCATGATGTCAAGCACAGAGGCACTGCATTTGAAGGTAGGCCTTGAAATACATCCACAGGTCACCTCCAATTGACTCAAATTATGTAATTTAGCCTATCAGAAGCTTCTAAAGCCATGACATCATTTTCTGGAATTTTCAGAGCTGTTTAAAGGCACAGTCAACTTAGTGTATGTAAACTTCTGACCCACTGGAATTGTGATACAGTGAATTATATGTGAAATAATCTGTCTATAAACAATTGTTGGAAAAATGACTTGTGTCATGCACAAAGTAGAAGTCCTAACCGACTTGCCAAAACTATAGTTTGTTAAAAAGACATTTGTGGAGTGGTTGAAAAACAAGTTTTAATGACTCCAACCTAAGTGTATGTAAACTTCCAACTTCAACTGTATATATACAGTATATACAAGTACCAATCAAAAGTTTGGACACACCTACTTATTCAAGGGTTTTTCTTTATGTTTACTATTTTCTACATTGTAGAATAATAGGGAAGACATCAAAACTATGAATTAACACATATGGAATCATGTGACCCAAAACACACCTACAGGCTGTGTAAGGGCTATATGACCAAGCAGGAGAGTGATGGAGTCAGATGACCTGGCCTCCACAATCATCCGACCTCAACCCAATTAAGATGGGCAAAGGGTGGCTACTTTGAACAATCACAAATATAAAATATATAAATAAAAAACACTTTTTGGTTGCTACATGATTCCATATGTCCATATGTGGTTTTGATGTCTTCGCTATTATTCTACAATGTAAAAGAGTAAAAATAAAGAAAAACCCTTCAATGAGTAGGTGTCTCCAAAATGTTAAATGTATTTTATATATATACATATACACTGCTCAAAAAAATAAAGGGAACACTTAAACAACACAATGTAACTCCAAGTCAATCACACTTCTGTGAAATCAAACTGTCCACTTTGGAAGCAACACTGATTGACAATAAATTTCACATGCTGGTGTGCAAATGGAATAGACAAAAGGTGGAAATTATAGGCAATTAGCAAGACACCCCCAATAAAGTAATGGTTCTGCAGGTGGTGACCACAGACCACTTCTCAGTTCCTATGCTTCCTGGCTGATGTTTTGATCACTTTTGAATGCTGGCGGTGCTCTCACTCTAGTGGTAGCATGAGACAGAGTCTACAACCCACACAAGTGGCTCAGGTAGTGCAGTTCATCCAGGATGGCACATCAATGCGAGCTGTGGCAAAAAGGTTTGCTGTGTCTGTCAGCATAGTGTCCAGAGCATGGAGGCGCTACCAGGAGACATGCCAGTACATCAGGAGACGTGGAGGAGGCCGTAGGAGGGCAACAACCCAGCAGCAGGACCGCTACCTCCGCCTTTGTGCAAGGAGGAGCACTACCAGAGCCCTGCAAAATGACCTCCAGCAGGCCACAAACGTGCATGTGTCTGCTCAAACGGTCAGAAACAGACTCCATGAGGGTGGTATGAGGGCCCGACGTCCACAGGTGGGGGTTGTGCTTACAGCCCAACACCGTGCAGGACGTTTGGCATTTGCCAGAGAACACCAAGATTGGCAAATTCGCCACTGGCGCCCTGTGCTCTTCACAGATGAAAGCAGGTTCACACTGAGCACATGAGCACATGTGACAGACATGACAGAGTCTGGAGATGCCGTGGAGAACGTTCTGCTGCCTGCAACATCCTCCAGCATGACCGGTTTGGCGGTGGGTCAGTCATGGTGTGGGGTGGCATTTCTTTGTGGGGCCGCACAGCCCTCCATGTGCTCGCCAGAGGTAGCCTGACTGCCATTAGGTACCGAGATGAAATCCTCAGACCCCTTGTGAGACCATATGCTGACACATGCACGTATATATATATATATATATATATATATATATATATATATATACGTATATATTATAATTGTTTTTATTTTTGGGGGGACCCCGCACCCCCTGCCGACCCACAGTTTGGGAACGACTGATAAGGGATTGATTAAAGTTTGGAATTGAAACAACACGTTTAGCTAATAGTTGAGTTGCTGTAGCTACATATACAATTCTAGCTAATGGTGGTATCTCTGAAATTCAGTTAACCCTGCACTACTATTAGAACCAGGTGTGCTTTTGATCCTCCTTGTTTTACTGAGTGATGTCTCGTTCACAATCGTCCAATGTGCAGAAGCCAAGTAAATAGAGTGGACTGTTGGTTAAGAAAGAGAACATGCAGGAGATTAGGGGTTGGCAGTGCTATCATAGCTGTCTGTTTGGCCAGAAAGCCAGCATATTTTCTAATATGGTGTGTGTCCCAAATTGCACCCGAATCCATATATAGTGCACTACTTTAGGCCAGGGCTCTTGTCAAAAGTAATGCCCTATGTTGGGAATATGGTGTAATGGAGCGAGAGAACGAGAAGAGGAAGGCGTTTTTATCTGGCCTGAAAGCCATTTCATAGAACAGAAGCACCATAGATTCATTACATTTGTGGTTTCTGAAAGACATACCTGGGTTTCTGTCAAGTAGAAACCCAGCTGTTCACAATATGTATTGTATTGGACTGAAATAAAATACATCTACATGTTTTAAGAGACAGTCAGTCATATTATAGCCTCCATAGGCAGACTTGTTGCCTCCCACACTGTATCAATGCTACGCCACTTTGCCTGGGGTCGGGTTTACGAGATGAGCTATGGAAAGCGTATTAGTACATTGGTAAACTGAGCTGTGTCAGTGAATGTTAGAGGTTCGTGTACAGGCCTATGTTTACTCTTGATCTCTCATACATTCATACACAGAATCACAACTGCTCGTTGCCTTATTTTAATCATTTGGAAGAAAATGATTCCCCAACAACTACCTAATACACACAAATGTATAAGGGGTGAATGAGAAAATGTACATATAAATATATGGATGAGCGATGGCCAACCTGCATAGGCAAGGTGCAATATATGTATAAAATACAGTATATACATTTCATATCAGAAACAGAAGATATGTAAACATTATTAAAGTGCCATTATTTAAAGTGGCATTGTTAAAGTGACTAGTGATCCATTTGTTAAAATGGCCAGTGATTGGGTCTCCATGTAGGCAGTTAGTCAGGATTTTGGGTGATAAGCCAAATTTCTTCAGCCTTCTGAGGTTGAAGAGGCGCTGTTGCGTGTGTGTGTGTGTGTGTGTGTGTGTGTGTGTGTGTGTGTGTGTGTGTGTGTGTGTGTGTGTGTGTGTGTGTGTGTGTGTGTGTGTGTGTGTGTGTGTGTGTGTGTGTGTGTGTGTGTGTGTGTGTGTGAGTGTGAGTGTGTTGTGTGTGACTGCATATGCACATGCGTGTGTGTGTGGTGATTCAGTGTCTCTCTGACTCCCAGGATGTGATTGATATGGCCACAGTGGGGCACGGGGAAGCCACCCAGTAATTCAATTAATTTTAACCTGAACACTTGTAATTGCTAATGTAACTAGCCTTGACTTTACATGAGGCTGATGCAAGGGGTGATTGCTGCTGCCACAAAGCATGTAGCTGTACCAGGACGGTGATAGAGACAAGGAACATCTTCAATGTTCCAGATATCCAGTTCCTGAACAAAATAGGTTCTTTCTGCAATGTAACAATAATTATTATTATTATTATACATTGAATTCGCATAGAGCTTTTCATTAGAGTTATCTCAGAGCTCTACTGAGAAAAAAGAAAGAACATACATTTAAAGTGTGATGTTGTCTGACTGCTTGGTCCTCGTGTCATAGGGCTCTGTCTCTCCTTTCTCCTAAAGATGAGCTATTGCATACTAATGAATGAAGCTGGGATCAGAGCAAGAGGCTTGGATAGGCTGTGATACTGCAGAGAAATGGAGAGAAGAAAATATGAGGGATAATTATAAAAATGGGGTATCTATACTCCGTCAGACACCATAAAAGGTATTTCATTTTTCCAATGATTGTCCAACTACTGTTTAAAGGCCTTGATTGTTTAATTATAACATTTGATTATTTAAATAGTATCACGTTTCAAGAGAAGAACCAGATGCAGACAGTGTCGAAGTACCAAAGTTTATTACAAGAACAGGGGGCAAGCAAAATGACATGTCAAGGACAGGCAGAGGTCAGTAATCCAGATCAGAGTCCATAAGGTACAGAACGGCAGGCAGCCTCGGGGTCAGGGCAGGCAGAGGTCAATAATCCAGGTTGGTGTGACAAGGTATAGAACGGCAGACAGGCTGAGGGTCAGGGCAGACAGAATTGAAACAGGAAACAGGAGACAAAGGGCTGTGAGACATGGGTTTGATCCTAGACACATGAAAAGTGGTTTGTGTACGGAGGGTACGAGGTAACAGAAGACAAACAGCAGAGGGGTTAATGATCTTGGAGATGGGGAAAGGGAAGAAAAACCGGCGGGAAAGTTTGCAGGACTCCACCCGGAGGGGCAGATCTTGGGTGGACAGCCATACCCTCTGCCCGAGACAATACCGGGGTTCGGTGGCGATCCGCTTGTCATCGATACCAGGATGTGTTCTTGAGAAGAGCTGACCAAGCTCTCTTCCAGGTACGACGACAGTGGCAGACAAATATCCGGGCCGGCTGTATGGGAGTCCATGGAGAGTCTTTGGCAGAAGGTAGCTTGGGGAGATTGGGCGGCTTCAGATAACCGGTCCACTACTGTCAGGATAGTGGTGTCGCCATCAGACGGGAGGAGACCCGTGACGAAGTCCAGGGATATGTGAGACAAGAGACAGTGAGGAACATCCAGAGGTTGAAGGAGACCAGCCGAAGCTTGCCGGGGAGTCTTGTTCTGCACACAGATTGTGCATGTGGCAACAAACGCGGAGCCCCGGTAGTCGATGCACGAGCACAGGGCTTTGTCCTTCTTCTCCACAAAGAAGTACCATACGCTGACAGGGAGGCAGAAGGACGGATGAACCCTGCAGCTAGGGATTCCTCAATGTATGTCTCCATAGCCTTTGTCTCCGGAGCCGTCAGAGAGTACAGTCGTCCCCGGGGCAGAGTGGTGCCTAGGAGAAGGTTGATCCCGCAGTCATATGGTTGGTGCGGCGGAAATGAAGTGGCCCTTACTGAACACCTCCCGAAGGTCCTGGTACTCTGCGGGAATGGTGGAGAGGTCCGGGGCAATTTCCGAGGACCCAGGAAGATCGTTCCCGGGGCAGGCTGCGCTGACTTCAGGCAATGAGCGTGGCAGATAGGGCTCCAGCCCATGATGGCACCGGCAGACCAGTCAAAAAGGGTATTGTGTCGCTGGAGCCAAGATAATCTCAATACCACGGGAACCTGAGGAGACTTAATAAGCAGGAATTTGATCATCTCGCTATGGTTCCCTGACACACGTAGGTTGATGGGGGTGGCATTGTGGGTGACTCGTGATTTATTGTGATTGTGATTTATTTCACCTTTATTTAACCAGGTAGGCAAATTGAGAACACGTTCTCATTTACAATTGCGACCTGGCCAAGATAAAGCAAAGCAGTTCGACACATACAACAACACATAGTTACACATGGAGTAAAACAAACATACAGTCAATAATACAGTGAAAAATAAGTCTATATACAATGTGAGCAAATGAGGTGAGATAAGGGAGGTGAAGGCAAACAAAATATATATATAAATAAATAAAAATATAAAAAAGGCCATGGTGGCGAAGTAAATACAATATAGCAAGGAAAAAAACACTGGAATGGTTGGTTTGCAGTGGAAGAAAGTGCAAAGTAGAGATAGAAATAATGGGGTGCAAAGGAGCAAATAAATAAATAAATACAGTAGGTAAAGAGGTATTTGTTTGGGCTAAATTATAGATGGGCTATGTACAGGTGCAGTAATCTATGAGCTGCTCTGACAGCTGGTGCTTAAAGCTAGTGAGGGAGATAAGTGTTTCCAGTTTCAGAGATTTTTGTAGTTCGTTCCAGTCATTGGTAGCAGAGAACTGGAAGGAGAGGCGGCCAAAGGAAGAATTGGTTTTGGGGGTGACCAGAGAGATATACCTGCTGGAGCGCGTGCTACAGGTAGGTGCTGCTATGGTGACCAGCGAGCTGAGATAAGGGGGGACTTTACCTAGCAGGGTCTTGTAGATGACCTGGAGCCAGTGGGTTTGGCGACGAGTATGAAGCGAGGGCCAGCCAACGAAAGTGTACAGGTCGCAGTGGTGGGTAGTATATGGGGCTTTGGTGACAAAACGGATGGCACTGTGATAGACTGCATCCAATTTATTGAGTAGGGTTTTGGAGGCTATTTTGTAAATGACATCACCGAAGTCGAGGATTTGTAGGATGGTCAGTTTTACATGGGTAAGTTTGGCAGCATGAGTGCGGAATAGGAAGCCAATTCTAGATTTAACTTTGGATTGGAGATGTTTGATGTAAGTCTGGTAGGAGAGTTTACAGTCTAACCAGACACCTAGGTATTTGTAGTTGTCCACATATTCTAAATCAGAGCCGTCCAGAGTAGTGATGTTGGACAGGCGGGCAGGTGCAGGCAGCGATCGGTTGAAAAGCATGCATTTAGTTTTACTTGTATTTAAGAGCGCCTGTCCAGTGCTCTAACAACCATGGGAATGGAGAGGGGCTGAGTCGGGATGCCCAGCTCGGACGCCAGGGTAGCATTGATAAAGCTCTCATCGGTCCCAGAGTCGATGAGTACCCGGAGAGATTTTGACTGGTTCCCCCACAGCAAGATGGCTTGAAAATGGGTGCGAGTAAGGGGAGAGGAAAAGTTCTCCATATGGCCCACCAGAGTACTGTCTCCTACTGGTGAGCCTGGTCTTTTAGTGGACAGGTGGCCACACAATTATCAGGAGCCTCGCAATACAGGTAACTCTTTGTGTGAAGTATAACCATTTGTCTGGGGACAAGGACAGGCAGAGATCAGATCAGAGTCCATAAGGTACAGAACAGCAGGGGTGAGGGCAGGCAGAATGGTCAAAACCGGGAAAACTAGAAAACAGGAACTAGAAAAAGACAGGAGCAAGGGGAAAAACGCTGGTAGGCTTGGTATAGCTGACCATGCTCATTCCTGATACATTTTAGACAAATATTACAGATTTGACCAAAATCTCTAGACACTTCTTTTAGGAATCACAGATTTGAGATAAATATTTTTTTTCAATCACAGAGGGCTATTCCAAGAAACTATATTAGATAATTTCTGTTAATATCCATTATTGTTTTTAGAATTTTGTCATTTAGAACACATGCCAACTTATGAAATGTTTTATTATTCTTTTGTTGTTCTTTTGTGTTCAACATCCATCATTTCCTGTCCCCTTGTGTCTTGACAACAAATGCTTTAACCTCTCTGGGATAGCGGGACGCTTGCGTCCCACCTGGCCAATAGCCAGGGAAAATGTAGAGCGCCAGATGCAAAAAAATTATATAAAATCAAACTTTCATTAAATCACACATATAAGATACCAAATTAAAGCTACACTCGTTGTGAATCCAGCCAACATGTCAGATTTCAAAAAGGCTTTTCGGCGAAAGCATAAGATGCTATTATCTGATGATAGCACAATGTCAACAAAGAGAGTGTAGCCTATTTCAACCATGCCGGCTCTACTCAAAACGCAGATATAAAATATAAAACATGCATTACCTTTGATGAGATTCTTTTGATGGCACTCCAATATGTTCCATAAACATCACAAATGGTCCTTTTGTTCGATTAATTCCGTCCATATATATCCAAATTGTCCATTTATTTGGCGCCGTTGTACCAAAAAAAAAACAGCTTCCAATAAGCGCAAAGTCACTACAAAATATATAAAAAATTACCTCTAAACTTTGCCAAAACATTTCAAAGTACTTTCAAAGTACGGGTCAATCTGTTTTCAATACAGGAGATCAACAAACTAACGCTACTTTTCTAGTCTTGCGCAACTCTCAAACAGTACACAAGTCGTTACTCTACTTCCTGGTGGCCTTCTTCTTCATTTTTTAAAATGAATAACCTCAACCTATTTCCCAAGACTGGTGACATCCAGTGGAAGCAGTAGGAACTGAGAATAGAGTGATTATAAATCTGGCCTGCCCATAAAAACTCATTGAAAAGACAGTGACTTAAAAAAAAAAGGTTAGTCCTCAGGGTTTTGCCTGCTACATAAATTCTGTTATACTTACAGATATGATTCAAACAGTTTTAGAAACTTCAGAGTGTTTTCTATCCATTCTACTAATAATATGCATATCTTATACTCTGGGGATGAGTAGAACGAAGTTGAAATTGGGCACGCTATTTATCCCTAAGTGAAAACTCTGCCCCCTATCCTAGAGAAGTTTTAAACCACCCCTGAAAATCCTTTGAATAATGTTGATCCTATTGTTTTGTGTAACGATGTACGTTGAGAGTCGGGAAGCAAGTTCAGGGAGTGAATACATTTAATAAATAAACAAACACAACAAAAAACACAAACAGCGCACCAACTTGACACAGATACAGAAACAATGACCACTGGGGAAGAAACCAAAGGGAGTGACACAAAGGGCAGGTAATCAAGGAGGTGATGGTGTCCAGGTGAGTGTCATTCTGCGCAGATGCGCGTAACGATGGTGATAGGTAAGCGCCATAACGAGCAGACTGGTGACCTAGAGGCTGGAGAGGGAGCACACATGACATTTTCAATGGAGGGTAAAACAATGGATCTAAGGTGCTGACTCCTAGAGACAGGAAGAGAGGGCGTTTTTATTAGCTGGTTTTTATGCATCGTCTTGACAATGGACACCTTGAGAACGGCAATTCATTCACGTTTGCAGTAAAATCATTGTTTTCTTACCCTCTTGTGTCCCATTCATTCCTTCGTCACACCTATCAACTCCGCCTATCAACTCCGCCTATCAACTCCAGTTGTCTCCTACGACCTTGAACAAGTTCAGCAGCAGTGGTAGTTCCTCTTTCTGAACTATGTTTCACCACCACCTCCTCCCCAAACACACCGCCATACATTATTCATTCAGCCAATTAGGTGACCTGCATTATTGGCAGCATTCCAGAGCTTAGAAGTTGCTGATGTTACAACGCCTGGATAGGTATTTTAAGTATCAGCTTAACACGTCATATGTTATAACAATCTGTCAGTCAATAATACAGTCGATGACGTGGCACTCAACCATTGGTTGTTGCATTGCCTCGCCTTAACTGTGGAGCGCGGCCCAATCACCAGATGCTGTAATCATCTCCACCACCCACTTCTACAGATCCTAGAAGTCCCCACTCAGGGGATACACTACGGTGAAGTTACCCCTAGACACTGATCTTGGGTGAGTTTGGCATTTTGCCCACTAATGGTTAAGGTTACAGTTGGGAGAGGGAAAGCTGATCCTGTCCTCTTGGTCTCTACTAGGATAAACCGTTTGACTGTGACAATCTGTGTCCCCACACATTTTCATTTACATCCACAGACTATTACTTCACTCATTATCATAATTGTATTATGTAAACTCATGTATGGTGTCATGGCCTCAAGGATCAAGTCATTTTAAGAGACAGACACAGTATGACCACACTGTTGATCTCTGATGAGTAAGTAGTAAAAGCAGTCCTCCCTTTGTCCTGAAGAGAGGGCTGACTATAGACCGACTAGTATCTAGGGCTGCTGCTCGATGTCTTAAAGATTTATGATCCCTCAAATCGCTCAGCAAAATTACTTCCTGCTTCCTGTTTCCTCCCTGTTGTTTACTGGACGTGCAGTCGGCACAGCGACCAGCCAGCAAGTCACCATCAGAAGGGATTTATTTTAATTTCCTTATCTGCTTAATTGATGTCCCCCAGGCCCCCCTGGCCCTGACAACGTTCATTTCATTGCACAAACAATTTACAGAAGTTTTTTAACACAAATGAGAGTGCAAGGCTCCCCACTGCTTATCCCATGTTGTTCCCACACATTGACGGCCTTGGTTGATCCTCACGGTTTCTCACGTCGACACATTCTTCACTGTTTCTTACATTATCTCTGTCTGAGCCAAGCAAGGCCTTGGCCTAGGGTCATTAATAACCAACTCCCTATCACAGAGGGCAGAATGTAAGGAGGGAAGGAATCTCATTATCTGTCTGTCTATTTATCTCTTAGATAAATATTTGTCTCTGACAGTAAACATAACGTATCCCTTTCTGGGGGATTTCAATGAATGAGGGAGGAAATGGTAAAAGAGTGCTACAAAAGATTTCCGTGTGCCACACAGCATAGCGTTACACTGTGTAAAAACACAATATGATGTTTCGTTCCAAATCTATGAATGTCTAATATGTTGGGAACTAAGTCAAATGAAAATTGAGTAACTGAATAAAAGCCAAGAAATCACTTGGCCGAGGTCAGAGATATTTATCTCACTTTGGTAACTGAGGAAACATTTTCTTACAGTGAAAAAAGTTTCTAAATCCAATTATTTAGCAATAACAAAATGGAAGACCAACGGAATCCATTTAATCAAATTGTTTTTTCACATTATTATCTTAAGTCATGAAGCAGAATTTTTCATAGCTGGTTATTACATTTACATTACAGTGTTTGGAGAGAGAGAAAGGTTATTATCTCCAGTGGGGGTCTTGGAAATGTAATTTTTTATATTTCTATATAAAAATGTGCTTCTAGTTGGACCTCCTTAAAGCAAAAATTCTTAGTTGCTATTCTTAGTTGCTATAATTTTAGCTGAAACTAAATCCAGGTAGTTTAACTGTTGTACCCCATCAGAACCCCAAATAGAAGCTTGTTTTGCTCCAATGTTTGTAAACAATGTACATTTAAACAAACAATTTATAGCCTCAAAACATGGTTAAAAATATAATGTTGATATCATGGATGGTCAGTCCTTGCATCCATAGCTCTGTTTATGATTTTGATAGTTGTTACATTTCTCCAGACCCATCATTCAGCTTTTTGCCCAAACAGAGGCTTGGTGACGGCTGCTTTGTTATTGTAGCAGTTACTCTGGGTGTATGCTTGATAGTGTGTTTGTATCGTGTCACACCTTATTGAGTTGTAAGTCAGCTTTGATGAACCAATCAGTGGGTGATTGAGAACTTTCACCATGAACTACAATCTCATTATGGGCGGTCCTCCTTGAGAAGCTCAGTATTGATTAGGTTGTAGAGATCCATCCCAACCATTGATTAGTTTGCCTGCTGAGATAGAGACAGTTGAATTTTGCGTTATTTTAGATGGTGACTGTGATGTCTCAGGAGTAGTGTCCCCCAAAGCATGATGCCTGCCATTGGGTTTTCACTTCCCCCTCCTCCCTGCCAGCGGTAATTTGCGGGCTAATGTGGGGGAACCCCCTCTCACACACACATTCACAAGCACGGACACACCACCCTACACCCCCTGCTTCATTGTGCATTGGGCTTGGCAGTTTATTTTTTTACCTTTTTCCTCCCCAATTTCATGGTATCCAATTGGTAGTTACAGTCTTGTCTCATCTCTGCAACTCCCGTACGGACTCGGCAGAGGCGAAGGTCAAGAGCCCTGCGTCCTCCAAAACACAACCCAACCGCACTGCTTCTTGACACAATGCCCACATAACCTGGGAGCCAGCCACACCAATGCGTGGGAGGAAACACCGTACACCTGGCGACCGTGTCAGCGTGCATGCGCCCGGCCCGCCACAGGAGTTGCTAGAGTACGATGGGACAAGGACATCCCTGCCGGCCAAACCCTCCCCTAACCCGGATGACGCTGGGCCAATTGTGTGCCGCCCCGTTGGTCTCCCGGTTGCGGCAGGCTGCGACAGAGCCTGGACTCAAACCAGGATCTCTAGTGGCACAGCTAGCACTGCGATACAGTGCCTTAGACCCCTGCGCCACTCAGGAGGCCATGGGCCAGGCTGTTTCTGACATACCATTCATTACATCATATTATTTTCCACTTAGCCAGCACTAGTGAATCATTCATTTTACTGCCCTGTTTATCTCTTATGTTTCTCCTCTCTTTCTCTTTCTCCTTTACTCTTCTGTCCAACTGGCTTCTACTTTAACCGAGGTCTGCTCTGCTCTGCCAAGGCTTAAACCCACCAGACTTTCCCTTTTGGATCTGCCATGTGGTAGTCCTGTTCATGTCTAACTCTCCTAGTGATCACCTCCTTGCACATTAGAGCAGAAAGTACCTTTAAACCATGCATTGAGACACTTACGGAAACGTCCCTAATGGAAAAACAACCTGCTTTCACATGACATTTCAACACGTATAGCCTCTAGCCCCAAGGTACTATCCTGAAGCACAAATTCCTTCTTCCAATAATGAATGTTTAGTATTTACTGTTTACATGTTGGAACACTAATGTAAATGCCAATGTGATTAATTTATCATGAATATTAATGGTACTATGCATTATGTTCTTGTACTCGTATTATTTTTGTACCATAGCCCATTATTATTTTCTTAAAACATTTTCTAATCACAGTTTTGATGGAGCATATTTATTAATGGGGGTATACTGTGTGGTATCGAATACGTCATTCAAGGCTGGCAGAGTATGACTAAATAACACTTCAAATATTCACACATTATCCCTCTCCAGAATCCTCCCTCAATGTTAATATGTTTTAGGACCATTACATCAATGTGAAAAAATAAATAAATGACACCGAATAAATGACACTGATTGATAATATGAATCATCAAGACATCGTTCCGATGCATCTTGAACACCTCATCTAGCATCGTGCTGGCAACATATAGGGAGCAGTGTGTGTATGTGTGTGTGTGCATCCATGCCTGTGCATGTGTGTTTGTGCGTGTGTGTTTGTGTGTGTGTGTGTGTGTGTGTGTGTGTGTGTGTGTGTGTGTGTGTGTGTGTGTGTGTGTGTGTGTGTGTGTGTGTGTGTGTGTGTGTGTGTGTGTGCACATATGATCACCTTCTCACCAGAGATCAGGGTGTATGTGGGCTGGGTTGGTCAGAATTAGGACATTGGTTACTAGCCAGATAATACAGGCAGACAGTTACAAGGGACTGAATATTATAAGGCCAAACATAAATACAGAGACCTGCTGGTAAATGACATGCAGATAACTGTTCATCTATAGCCTAGTAGTTCATGTTAAAGGACCTTGTCAATTTTCCTTACCATTTCTCTCTCTCTCTCTCTCTCTCTCTCTCTCTCTCTCTCTCTCTCTCTCTCTCTCTCTCTCTCTCTCTCTCTCTCTCTCTCTCTCTCTCTCTCTCTCTCTCTCTCTCTCTCTCTCTCTCTCTCTCTCTCTCTCTCTCTCTCTCTCTCTCTCTCTCTCTCTCTCTCTCTCTCTCTCTCTCTCTCTCTCTCTCTCTCTCTCTCTCTCTCTCTCTCTCTCTCTCTCTCTCTCTCTCTCTCTCTCTCTCTCTCTCTCTCTGGATCCAGTAAAGAGCCTCTCTGTTCATCTCCTTCCTTCTATCCCTCTTTCTCTCTCTCTGTCTCTCTCTCCGTCTCTCTCTGTCCACCTCTCCATACATCTGTCTCCATCCATCGATGTCTGTCTGTCTCTCTCTGTCCGTCCCTTTCCATCCGTCTCTCTCTCGGTCCCTCTATCGCTCCGCTCTGCCTCAGCCGCTCTCTCTCTCCTAGAGAGAGGATAAAAGCCTGGCGTGGGTGTAATGAGAAGCCGGGCGTGGGTGTAATGAGAAGCCTGGCGTGGGTGTAATGAGAAGTTTGGCGTGGGTGTAATGAGAAGCCTGGCGTGGGTGTAATGAGAAGCCCGGCGTGGGTGTAATGTCGAGAGAAGTGATAAGAAGCCGGTTTTAGACATGCTAATCTGAACTTCTCTCCAGAGCTGCTTCCAGAGGGAGTGATGCCAGGATGGTGGGGAAGGTGGGGGGATGGCGGATGAGGTGTGGGGATGGAGGGTGAGGAATGGGCCTCCCGGGTGGCGCAGTGGTCTAGGGCACTGCATCGCAGGGCTAGCTGCTCCACCAGAGTCTCTGGGGTTCGCGCCCAGGCTCTGTCGCAGCCGGCCGCAACCGGGAGGTCCGTGGGGCGACGCACAATTGGCATAGTGTAGTCCGGGTTAGGGAGGGTTTGGCCGGTAGGGATATCCTTGTCTCAGTATGTAAAAATGTAATAAAAATGTATGCACTCTACTGTAAGTCGCTCTGGATAAGAGCGTCTGCTAAATGACTAAAATGTAAATGTAATGTAAAATGAATGGGGGGGGTGGAGGGTAAGAAGTGGGGGAATGGATGATGAAGAGTGGGGGAGGGAGGGTGAGGAGTGAGGGATGGAGGGTGAGGAGTGGGGGATGGAGGATGAGGATTGGGGTGTGTGGAATGGGGGGATGGAGGATGAGGAGTGGGGGATAGAGGATGAGGAGTGGGGGTGAGGAGTGGGGGGATGGGGGATGAGGAGTGGGGGAGGGAGGGGGAAGAGTGGGGGGATGGAGGGCCTTTTTTGGTATTTGCTATTATATTAGGATCTCCATTAGCTGTTGCGAAAGCAGCAGCTACTCTTCCTGGGGTCCACACAAAGCAGGAAACATGACATAATACAGGACATTAATAGACAAGGACAGAACTACATCAATTTAAAAAAGACACATGTAGCCTACATTTCAATACATACACCCAAACTGTCTATGTCAAATAGGGGAGGCTTTGTTCTGTGAGGTGTTGCTTTGTCTGTTTTTTTTAATCCAGGTTGGCTGTTAATTTGCGCAATATGAGATGGAACGGAGTTCCATGCAACAGTGGCTCTATATAATACTGTACGCTTTCTTGAAATTGTTCTGGATTTGATTTGGGGACTGTGAAAAGACCCCTGGTGGCATATCTGGTGGGGTAAGTGTGTGTTTCAGTGCTGTGTGTAAGTTGACTATGCAAACAATTTGGGATTTTCAACACATTAATGTTTCTTATAAAAAGAAGAAGTCATGTAGTCAGTTTCTCTTCAACTCTTAGACAGGAGATACTGGCATAGATAGTATTTATATTAGCACTCCGATTACAATGAAGAGCAAGAAGTACCGCTCTGTTCTGGGCCAGCTGCAGCTTAAGTAGGTATTTGCTTGCAGCACTCGACCTCACAACTGGACAATAATCAAGATAAGACGAAACTAGAGCCTGCAGGACTTGCTTTTTAGAGTGTAGTGTCAAAAAAGCAGAGCATCTCTTTTTTACAGACATACCTCTCCCCATCTTTACAACCATTGAATTTCTATGTTTCGACCATGACAGTTTACAATTTAAGGCCAGCCACACCATTCATTACCAGATTCAGCTGAGGTCTAGAACTTAGGGAATGATTTGTACCAAATACATTGCTCTTAGTTTTAGAGATGTTCAGGACCAGTTTATTACTGGCCACCCATTCTAAAAGAGACAGCAACTCTTTGTTGAGAGTTTCAGTGACTTCATTAGCTTTGGTTGCTGATGCAAATGTGACCAACCGGCTCAAAACTGTCTTATGTTGCAAGATTTGAAATGGTATTTTTTACATTGGATAAAAGGAGAGACTCAGAGATACAAAATGGTATATCATACAGTACAGTTGAGGAACACTGGGGAAGTAATTTTGCTTTGAAAGTTGATAAACTTGTAAACTCACTTTTGAGAAAATGACCTTTGAATTTTCTGGTCCTATTACTGGAGAGCCCTTCTTTGTCTACACCCATTCAGCATCGTTCACACCCTCACAAGCTTTGGCCCCACCCATCTCTTAAGGGTTGATCTGAGAGTTCTGTACTAACAACAGCAGTCAAGCACTCCTGTAAAGATCTTTATTATACACAGATTCAAAATAGCTATTGATAACAAACGTATATTTTTGTGGGAGACTCTTGACCATTTATTTTTTGGACTGTTCTTATGTCAGAAGATTTTGGAGTGAGTTAAAATATTTTATTTTAAAATAAACTATTGTTAATGTTAATTTGAAAGACTGATATTATGTTTTATTTTGATCCAAATTATATAGACTTTGATTTAACTTTCGTTGTTCATTTGTTTATTTTTCATGGTAAGATTCTTTATCCATAAAATGATGTGGGTGGATAACAAACCCCTCTTCACATTGTTTAAGATCAAATATAAATATTATTTTGAAATTATCAGTAAGCTTACAAACAAAAAAGCAACACGTACCTTTTTTACAAATTGAAAAAGCATCTTGATATGTAATACCCCTGTCTGTTAGGTTGATGTACTCTTGTTTGTATATTTCTGTTTTGTATTTGTTTTGTTTATAATAATAATTATATATTTTTTTATAAAAGCAGTCAGGCACCCAAGCTAACTTGCTTGCTACTTCCAGAAACAAATGAGATCTTCATTGTAAAGGGTTTAAACACTGTTTCCCATGCTTGTTCATTGAACCATAAACAATTAATGAACATGAAACTGTGGAACAGTTGTTAAGACAAACAGCTTACAGACGGTAGGCAATTAAGGTTAAAGTTATAAAAACTTAGGACACTAAAGAGGCCTGTCTACTGACTCTGAAAATCAGCAAAAGAAAAATGCCCAGGGTCCCTGCTCATCTGCGTGAACTTGCCTTAGGCATGCTGCTAGGAGGCATGAGGACTGCAGATGTGGCCAGGGAAATACGTTTCAATGTCTGTTCTGTGAGACGCCTAAGACAGCGCTACAGGGAGACAGGACAGACAGCTGATCATCCTCGCAGTGGCAGACCACGTGTAACAACACCTGCACAAGATCGGTACATCCGAACATCACACCTGCGGGACAGGTACAGGATGGCAACAATAACTGCCTAAGTCACACCAGGAACGCACAACCCCTTCATCAGTGCTCAGACTGTCTGCAATAGGCTGAGAGAGGCTGGACTGAGGGCTTGTAAGGCCTGTTGTAAGGCATATCCTTAACAGACATCACCGGCAACAGCGTTGCCTATTTGCACAAACCCACCGTCGCTGGACCAGACAGGACTGGCAAAAAGTGCTCTTCAGTGATGAGGCGCGGCGTTGTCTGACCAGGGGTGATGGTCGGACTCAGTTTATTGTCGAAGGAATGAGTGTTACACCGAGGCTTCTACTTTGGAGCAGGATTGATTTGGAGGTAGAGGGTCTCTCATGGTCTGGGGCGGTGTGTCACTGCATCATCGGACTGAGCTTGTTGTCATTGCAGGCAAGCTCAACGCTGTGCATTGCAGGGAAGACATCCTCCTCCCTCATGTGGTACCCTTCCTGCTGGCTCATCTTGACATGACCCTCCAGCATGACAATGCCTCCAGCCATTCCGCTCGTTCTGTGCATGATTTCCTGCAAGACAGGAATGTCAGTGTTCTGCCATGGCCAGCGAAGAGCCCAGATCTCAATCCCATTGAGCACATCTGGGACCTGTTGGATCTGAGGGTTAGGGCTAGGGCCAATTCCCCCCAGAAATGTCTGAGAACTTGCAGGTGCCTTGGTGGAAGAGTGGGGTAACATCTCACAGCAAGAACTGGCAATCTGATGTAGTCCATGAGGAGGAGATGCACTGCGGTACTTAATGCAGCTGGTGGCCACACCAGATACTGACAGTTACTTTTGATTTTGACCCCCCCCCCCCTTTGTTCAGGGACACGTTTTCAATTTCTGTTAGTCACATGTCTGTGGAAGTTGTTCAGTTTATGTCTCAGATGTTGAATCTTGTTATGTTCATACAAATCTTTACACATGTTAAATTTTCTGAAAATAAATGCAGTTTACAGTGAGAGGACATTTCTTTTTTTGCTGACAGGCTTTGTTTAATGCCAGTGGCAGATCATTGTTAAAAATTGAAAAGAGTAGAGGGCCTAGAGACCTGCCCTGTGGTACACCACACTTTACATGTTTGTCATTAGAGAAGCTTCCATTGAAGAGAACCAGTTGAGTTTTATTAGATAGACAGTGCTGAATCAACGATATGGCAGAGGTTGAAAAGCCGGTGAAAGCCAGTGAAAGTGCAGGGGGCCAAATTCAAACAACAGATATCTCAGAGTTAAAATTCCTCAAACATACATGTGTTTTATACCATTTTAAAGGTAATCGTATTGTTAATCCCACCAAAGTGTCCGATTTAAAATAGGATTTTCAGCGAAAGCACCACAAACGATTATGTTAGGTCACCGCCAAATCACAGACAAACACAATCATTTTTCCAGCCAAAGATAGGAGTCACAAAAAGCACAAATAGAGATAGAATTTATCACTAACCTTTGATGATCTTCATCAGATGCCACTCATAGGACTTCATGTTACACAATACATTAACTTTATCAAACAAAACATACATATTTATATAAAAAAATCTGAGTTGACATTGGCGTGTTACGTTCACTAGTTCCAAAAACATCCAGTGATAGTGCATAGCTACATCGTTTCAACAGAAATTCTCATCATAAATGTAGATGATATACACATGGAATTATAGATATACCTCTCCTTAAACTTCATATGGCTGCAATCCCGCTAATGGGATCGATATGACAACAGCCAGTGAAAGTGCAGGGCGCCAAATTCAAAAAGCAGAAATCTCATAATTAAAATTCCTCAAACATACATGTGTCTTATATCATTTTAAAGATAATCGTGTTGTTAATCCCACCAAAGTGTCCGATTTCAAATATGCTTTTCAGCGACAGCACTACAAACGATTATGTTAGGTTTTGTTTGATAAAGTTCATATTTCTATAAAAAAATCTGAGTTTACATTGGCGCGTTACATTCACTAGTTCCAAAAACATCAAGTGATTTTGCATAGCCACATCGTTTCAACAGAAATACTCATCATAAATGTAGATGATAATACAAGCTATATACATGGAATTATAGATATACCTCTCCTTAATGCAACCGTTGTGTCAGATTTAAAAAAAAACTTTACGGAAAAAGCAAACCATGCAATAATCTGAGACGGCGCTCAGAACAATAGTCAAATTAGCCGCCATGTTGGAGTCAACAGAAACCAGAAAATACATGATAAATGTTTCCTTACCTTTGATGATCTTCATCAGAATGCACTCCCAGGAATCCCAGGTCCACAATAAATGCTTGATTTGTTCGATAATGTCCGTTATTTATGTCCAATTAGCTACTTTTGTTAGCGCGTTTGGGAAACAATTCCAAAGTCACGAAGCGCGTTCCCTAAAAGCTGACGAAATGTCCAAAAGTTCAGTAACAGTCGGTAGAAACATGTCAAACAATGTATTGAATCAATCTTTAGAATGTTGTTAACATAAATCTTGAATAACGTTCCAACTGGAGAATTACATTGACTTCAAATGAGCGAAGCTCCCTCTCATGGAACAGAGCTCCCTCTCATGTGAACGCGCATGGTCAAAGAATAGTCAGGTCATGGCAGACCTGACTAATTCCCCTCTCATGCGGCCCCCCTTCACAGTAGAGGCATCAGACAATGTTTTACAGACTGTTGACATCTAGTGGAAGCTGTAGGAAGTGCAAACTCATTCATATCTCGCTGTGATTTCAATGGGATCTCGGTTGAAAATTGACCAGCCTCAGACTTTCCACTTACTGTTTGGATTTTTTCTCAGGTTTATACCTGCCATATGAGTTCTGTTATACTCACAGACATAATTTAAACAGTTTACTCAGTTTACTCATTTACTCTGGGCACCTCTGTGCACCTTTCATCCAAGCTACTCAATACTGCCCCAGCAGAGTGCAAATTACACCATGACAATCTTGGGGGGGGTTTCTGTATTGAGAGCACACGCAAATTCTTTTTTTATGGGCCTAATAATAAACACGTCATTTAAACGATAAAAACACAACCAGTCATGATATTTTAATTTGATTGTCAAACGAATCACTTAAAAAAGTAGGCATGTTCTTCCACTCCAATATAATTCCAGCAACCAAACTGCATGTAGCCCTATACTCACGCCATTGATGAATGGAAATAGGCATCTGTTTAAAAAACACCAAAAGGTATGCCTAATGACATTCAGCGATTGCCATTCATTAGTCCTTCATTAAATGAATTGTTGCGTCTTGATGACAAACTGAAATGTTTTGTGTCCTGAAAAGTCGGTACACCTGTAATGGAGCAGAAACTGTCCCGGGAAAAAAGAGTGATGTAGTGTTAAAAAAATAGGTGTTTAAAGTCTGATTGCCGGTCACAGTGAAATAATAATGCCACTTATGCGTTCAGCGTTTACTTGTGTTTACCCTCCACCACTGCCAGTAGCCTACCTTCTCAGCCAAGGCAAATTTTAACACATGAACACACACAGAATAGATAGCCTTCATTCAATATAATCAAATATTCAATATTGAATCAAAACATGTTTATAACCTACAGTGCCTTGCAAAAGTATTCATCCCCCTTGGCGTTTTTCCTATTTTGTTAAATTACAACCTGTAATTTAAATTGATTTCTATTGGTATTTCATGTTATAGACTGTTAGGAGTGTGTATTGGAGGCAAAGTCAGGTGCAGGAGAGCAGAGTGTAGTGAACAGGCATACTTTTTATTCCGGTCCAAAATAACGGCACAAAGTAACATAAAATGTGCCCAAAAACAGAACATAGACAAAAAGTAATGCAATATCCAATATCCACAAATCCAAAATACACGTAACACAAACAATCTTACACAAAGACATGATGGGGAACAGAGGAATGAATACATATGTATTGATTGGGGAATGAAAGCCAGGTGTGCAGGGAACAAGACAAAACAAATGGATGCATGAAAAATTGAGCGGCGATGGCTAGAAAGCCGGTGACGTCGACCGCCGAACGCCTCCCGAACAAGGAGAGTTCTGCGTAAGTCGTGACATAGACATACACAAAATAGTCAAAATTGGTGAAGTGAAATTAAAAAAATTACTAAGAAACTGAAAAGTTGTGCATGCATATGTATTTCCCCCCTTTGCTATGAAGCCCCTAAATAAGATGTGGTACAACCAATGACCTTCATAAGTCACATAATTTGTTAAATAAAGTCCACCTGTGTGCAATCTAAGTGCCACATAATCTGTCACATGATCTCAGTATATATACACCTGTTCTGAAAGGCCCCAGAGTCTGCAACACCACTAAGCAAGGGGCACCACCAAGCAAGCTGCACCATGAAGACCAAGGAGCTCACCAAACAGGTCAGGGACAAAGTTGTGGAGAAGTACAGATCAGGGTTGGGTTATAAACAAATATCTGGAACTTTGAACATCCCACGGAGCACCATTAAATCCATTATTAAAAAATGAAAAGAATATACCACCACAACAAACCTGCCAAGAAAGGGCCACCCAGCAAAACTCACAGACCAGGCAAGGAGGGCATTAATCAGAGAGGCAACAAATACACCAAAGATAACCCTGAAGGAGCTGCAAAGCTCCACAGCGGAGATTGGAGTATCTGTCCATAGGACCACTTTAAGCCGTACACGCTACTCAGCTGGAATTTACGGAAGAGTGGCCAGAAAAAATCCATTGCTTAAAGACAAAAATAAGTATACACGTTTGGTGTTCACCAAAAGGCATGTGGGAGACTCCCCAAACATTTGGAAGAATGTACTCTGGTCAGATGAGACTAAAATTGAGTTTTTTGGCCATCAAGGAAAATGCTATGTCTGGAGAAAACCCAACACCTCTTATCTCCCTGAGAACTCCATCCCCATAGTGAAGTATGGTGGCGGCAGCATCATGCTGTGGGGATGTTTTTAATCGACAGGGACTGGGAAACTGGTCGGAATTGAAGGAATGATGAATGGTTCTAAATACAGGGAGATTCTTGAGGGAAACCAGTTTCAGTCTTCCAGAGATTTGAGACTGGGATGGAGGTTCAACTTCCAGCAGGACAATGGCCCTAAGCTTACTGCTAAAGCAGCACTAGAGTGGTTTAAGGGGAAACATTTAAATGTCTTGGAATGGCCTAGTCAAAGCCCAGACCTCAATCCAATTGAGAATCTGTGGTATGACTTAAAGATTGCTGTACACCAGCGGAACCCATCCAACTTGAAGGAGCTGGGGCAGTTTTGCCTTGAAGAATGGGCAAAAATCCCAGTGGCTAGATGTGCCAAGCTTATAGAGACATACCCCAAGAGACTTGCAGCTGGATTTGCTGCAAAAGCTGGCTCTACAAACTATTGACTTTGTGGGGTGAATTGTTATCCACGTTCAAGTTTTCTGTTATTTTGTCTTATTTCTTTCTTGTTTCACAATATAAAATATTTTGCATCTTCAAAGATTTAGGCATGTTGTGTAAATCAAATGATACAAACCCCCCAAAAATGTATTTTAATTCCAGGTTGTAAGACAACAAAATAGGAAAAATGCCAAGGGGGTGATTACATATCATGTGACATAAAACACTACCTTTCTTTCCTTACATGAATTGTATTTATAACAGTGTTGTCATTATTAAGCATTTAAAAATGTTATTACAATATTGAACTTTAACCCTGTAGGAATCATGGCTCTTGGAGATCTTGGAAAGTGCACTGTAAGTGTAACTATGCCAAAGTAACTTTTCATGACATCAGCTGATCCAGAAAAGGAAACAAATATTTATAGAAAATAATGAAGGTAAATAAATGGTCTAGTACTTCTGGCCACAGATGGCACAGAGAACACCAGTACCTGTGCACACCTTAAAAACAAAGCAATGACAGCTCTAAACAGCTGGCTGACAAAAATAAACAATGATAAATCAGCCTATGAACTTAAAGCATTGGCAAAAAAGCTTTTTTCAAGACACATGGCAAACAACTGGCAAAAATGAGGAAGTATAAAGGAAAATCCAGTTTCTAACAGATAAAAGTGAAGTCCTAAAGCTTTCTGTAATGTAACTAACAGATAAGAGTCAGGTCCTAAAGCTTTCTGTAATGCAACTAACAGATAAGAGTCAGGTCCTAAAGCTTTCTGTAATGTAACTAACAGATAAGAGTCAGGTCCTAAAGCTTTATGTAATGTAACTAACAGATACGACTCAGGTCCTAAAGCTTTCTGTAATGTAACTAACAGATACGACTCAGGTCCTAAAGCTTTCTGTAATGTAACTAACAGATACGACTCAGGTCCTAAAGCATTCTGTAATGTAACTAACAGATAAGAGTCAGGTCCTAAAGCTTTCTGTAATGTAACTAACAGATAAGAGTCAGGTCCTAAATCTTTCTGTAATGTAACTAACAGATACGACTCGGGTCCTAAAGCTTTCTGTAATGTAACTAATACGACTCAGGTCCTAAAGCTTTCTCTAAAGCTTTCTGTAATGTAACTAACAGATACGACTCAGGTCCTATAGCTTTCTGTAATGTAACTAACAGATAAGAGTCAGGTCCTAAAGCTTTCTGTAATGTAACTAACAGATAAGAGTCAGGTCCTAAATCTTTCTGTAATGTAACTAACAGATACGACTCAGGTCCTAAAGCTTTCTGTAATGTAACTAACAGATAAGAGTCAGGTCCTAAAGCTTTCTGTAATGTAACTAACAGATAAGAGTCAGGTCCTAAAGCTTTATGTAATGTAACTAACAGATACGACTCAGGTCCTAAAGCTTTCTGTAATGTAACTAACAGATACGACTCAGGTCCTAAAGCTTTCTGTAATGTAACTAACAGATACGACTCAGGTCCTAAAGCATTCTGTAATGTAACTAACAGATAAGAGTCAGGTCCTAAAGCTTTCTGTAATGTAACTAACAGATAAGAGTCAGGTCCTAAATCTTTCTGTAATGTAACTAACAGATACGACTCGGGTCCTAAAGCTTTCTGTAATGTAACTAATACGACTCAGGTCCTAAAGCTTTCTCTAAAGCTTTCTGTAATGTAACTAACAGATACGACTCAGGTCCTATAGCTTTCTGTAATGTAACTAACAGATAAGAGTCAGGTCCTAAAGCTTTCTGTAATGTAACTAACAGATAAGAGTCAGGTCCTAAATCTTTCTGTAATGTAACTAACAGATACGACTCAGGTCCTAAAGCTTTCTGTAATGTAACTAACAGATAAGAGTCAGGTCCTAAAGCTTTCTGTAATGTAACTAACAGATAAGAGTCAGGTCCTAAAGCTTTCTGTAATGGAACTAACAGATAAGAGTCAGGTCCTAAAGCTTTCTGTAATGTAAGTAACAGATAAGAGTCAGGTCCTAAAGCTTTCTGTAATGGAACTAACAGATAAGAGTCAGGTCCTAAAGCTTTCTGTAATGGAACTAACAGATAAGAGTCAGGTCCTAAAGCTTTCTGTAATGTAAATAACAGATAAATGTCAGGTCCCTAAATCTTTCTGTAACAAACAGATAAGTATCAGGTCCTAAAGCCTTCTGTAATTGACAGATAAAGTTTAATCTAAAGCACAATGTCATCGTATAACCTGCAGCTGCATACGCACACGCCAACACACGCTCTCTTTCTTTCTCTCTCTCTGTCTGTATCTCTTTCTCTCTCTCATTCTCAATAGAACGAAGGTTGAATATATCCCCCATGGTTTCCAACTCTCCTCAGTTTTCTATTTTCTGTGAGAGAAAACCTTAGGATTTATTCACTTTGTTGATGTGAATCGGCAATGAGAGAAAAAACGTCTCACATGTTTTTCTTTAGGAAACTGTAACAGTAATTCCTTCATATTTACTGGAGCTCCACCTTCATGTCATATAACTCCAGCGACAGTAATTCCTTCATAATTACTAAAGCTGCACCTTCATGCCATATAACTCCAGTGTGATAAAGACATAAACTCAGCAAAAAAAGAAACGTCCTCTCACTGTCGACTGCGTTTATTTTCAGCAAACTGAAAATGTGTAAATATTTGTATGAACATAACAAGATTCAACAACTGAGACATAAACTGAACAAGTTCCACAGACATGTGACTAATATAAATGGAATAATCTGTCCCTGAACAAAATCAAAAGTAACAGTAAGTATCTGGTGTGGCCACCAGCTGCATTAAGTACTGCAGTGCAACTCCTCTTCATGGACTGCACCAGATTAGCCAGTTCTTGCTGTGAGATGTTACCCCACTCTTCCACCAAGGCACCTGCAAGTTCCCGGACATTTCTGGAGGGAATGGCCCTAGCCCTCACCCTCCGATCCAACAGGTCCCATACGTGCTCAATGGAAGATCCGGGCTCTTCGCTAGCCATGGCAGAACACTGACATTTCTGTCTTGCGGTAAATTACGCACAGAATGAGCAGTATGGCTGGAGGCATTGCCATGCTGGAGGGTCATGTCAGGATGAGCCTGCAGGAAGGGTACCACATGAGGGAGGAGGATGTCTACCCTGTAACGCACAGCGTTGAGATTGTCTGCAATGACAACAAGCTCAGTCCGATGATGCTGTAACACACCGCCCAAACCATGACGGACCCTCCACCTCCAAATTGATCCCGCTCCAGAGTACAGGCCTCGGTGTAACGGTCATTCCTTCGACGATAAACGTGAATCCGACCATCACCCCTGGAGAGACAAAACCGCTACTCATCAGTGAAGAGCACTTTTTGCCAGTCCTGTCTGGTCCAGCGATAGTGGGTTTGTGCCCATAGGTGACGTTGTTGCCGGTGATGTCTGGTGAGGACCTGCCTTACAACAGGCCTACAAGCCCTCAGTCCAGCCTCTCTCAGCCTATTGTGGAAATTCTGAGCACTGATGGAGGGATTGTGCGTTCCTGGAGTAACTCGGGCAATTGTTGTTACTATCCTGTACCTGTCCCAGAGGTTTGCTGTTCAGATGTACCGATCCTGTACAGGTGTTGTTACACGTGGTCTGCCACTGCGAGGATGATCGGCTATCCGTCCTGTCTCCCTGTAGCACTCTCTTAGGCATCTCACAGTGCGGACATTGCAATTGATTGCCCTGGTCACATCTGCAGTCCTTGTGCATCCTTGCAGCATGCCTAAGGCACGTTCACGAAGATGAGCAGGGACCCTGGGCATCTTTCTTTTGGTGTTTTTTAGAGTCAGTAGAAAGGCCTCTTTAGTGTCCTAAGTTTTCATTACAGTGACCTTAACTGCCTGCTGTGTGTAAGCTGTTTGTGTCTTAACGACCGTTCCACAGGTGCATGTTCATTAATTGTTCATGGTTCATTGAACAAGCATGGGAAACAGTGTTTAAACCCTTTACAAAGAAGATCTGTGAAGTTATTTTGATTT
Organism: Salvelinus fontinalis; assembly: GCF_029448725.1. Classification (NCBI taxonomy): domain Eukaryota; kingdom Metazoa; phylum Chordata; class Actinopteri; order Salmoniformes; family Salmonidae; genus Salvelinus; species Salvelinus fontinalis. The sequence goes on along the minus strand of NC_074665.1, from coordinate 90,907,472 downwards.
TTACGAATTATTTTTGAAAGACAGGGTCCTGATAAAGGGACATTAGGCTATTAGCTGTATTATGAAAGTCATATTGAATTCTGTTTTGTTGACAACACAACCATATATCAACATTTGAAGGATATGTTAATAGTGTTTGGATAGTTTCATCTGAGCCACTTACTTAGTTTGGTTTTAATTCCAGTTTGTTTACAATTTAATAATTGATATGCTGGATTCACGTCTCCATCTCAACCAAAAAACAAAGTTACAGCATAGGACTAAATCAAACGTTAAATGCACTTTAAATAAAGTTTGATTTAGTCCTATTCTTTTTAAGGAGGGGGGGTCTCTACTATCCGTATCCATTGTAGTTTTATGTGGGGGGTCGCTGCTGTCCGTCTCTGTAGTTTTAGGGGGGCTTTTCTACTGGCCATCTCCAGTGTAGTTTTAGGTGGGGTCTCTATTGTACAGCTCCAGTTTAGTTGTAGTGTGGGGTCTGTACTGTACATCTATTTCGTTTTAGGTGGGGTCTCTACTGCCCATCTCTAGTGTAGTTTTGGGTGGTGTCTCTTCTGTCCACCTACAGTGTAGTTTTAGGTGGGGTCTCTACTGCCCATCTCTAGTGTAGTTTTGGGTGGTGTCTCTTCTGTCCACCTACAGTGTAGTTTTAGGTGGGGTCTCTACTGTCCATCTCTAGTGTAGTTTTGGGTGGTGTCTCTTCTGTCCACCTACAGTGTAGTTTTAGGTGGGGTCTCTACTGTCCATCTCTAGTGTAGTTTTGGGTGTTGTCTCTTCTGTCCACCTACAGTGTAGTTTTAGGGGGGTCTCTGCTGTCCATTTCCTGTGTAGTATTTTGGTGGAGGGGAGTCTTAAGGGGAGTCTCTACTGTCCATCTTTACTGTAGAGGGGGTGGAGTCTCGAGAGTCCACCTCCAGTGTAGTTTAGGGTTGTTTCTACTGTCCATATCCACTGATGTTTTTTATGTTGGGGGGGTCTCTAATGTCCATCTCCAGTGTAGTTTTAGGGGGGGTCGTTACTGTCCATCTCTGTAGTTTAACCTGTCTAGCCCCGGGGTTCCGCTAGCGGAACTCCTCCCACATTCCACTGAAAAGGCAGAGCGCGAAATTCAAAAAATATTTTTTGGAAATATTTAACTTTCACACATTAACAAGTCCAATACAGCTAATGAAAGATACACATCGTGTGAATCCAGCCAACATGTCCGATTTTTTAAATGTTTTACAGCGAAAACAGCACGTATATTTATGTTAGCTCACCACCAAATACAAAGAAGGAGAGACATTTTTCACAGCACAGGTAGCATGCACAAAGCCAACCTACCTAACCAAGAACCAACCAAACTAACCAAGAAACAACTTAATCAGATGACAGTATTATAACATGTTACACAATAAATCTATGTTTCGTTCGAAAAATGTGCATATTTGAGGTATAAATCAGTTTTACATTGCAGCTACCATCAGAGCTAACGTCAAAAATAGCACCGAAGCAGCCAGAGCAATTATAGAGACCAACAAGTATTACCTAATTACTCATCATAAAACATTTGTGGGGAATAAATCATCTTCTCAATAGGGGGTGCTATTTGCACTTTGTAATAATTTCGTTCCCAAATTAAACTGCCTCGTACTCAATTCTTGCTCGTACAATATGCATATTATTATTTCTATTGGATAGAAAACACTCTCTAGTTTCTAAAACCGTTTGAATTATATCTGTGAGTGAAACAGAACTCGAGTTAGAGCATTTTTCCTATGAGGATGTGAGAATGCATAAATCTTCTTGCTGTTCTGAGATCTGTTTATAAATCTGCCTGTCTTCTATTGGTTGAGATGCACTGCATACGTCTTCCCCTGGGTATCAGCGAAAAGTGAGAGTTGAAATGGGGTTGCTAGGCAGAACTGAAAGCTTATTATAGACCTCGGAACAAAGTGTCCGGCCATTTTTCACTTCGCTCTGGCGCAGGGAGGACATCTGGCTGTGGCTCTAGAATGCTCCGGTTATAGGCCTTTAGATATATCATGTTTTTATTCGTTATAGGTGTTAAAGACATCATAAGGTAGTTAATTTAAACCGACATATAGCAGTTTATATCAGTTTATTGCGATTTTCTGGAATTTCTTAGTCACACGCTTTCACGAGTTGGACACCTCTCCTGCACATAGCTATAGCTAGCATTAGCTGCTATTTCTACAGGAGAAGAGGACATCTTTCAACCAAAAGACGATTGTTCTGGAGATAGGACACCTTGCCCAAGATTCTGATGGAAGCTCGTCAAATAGTAAGAAGTCTTTATGCTGTTAATTCGTATTTATGTTGACAAATGTTAAACAATAATTAGCTTACAGCTAATACATACAGCTTTAGCGCACGCTGTATGCGCAGTAACGTTAATTTTAAAAATCTAACACAGCGGTTGCATTAAGAACTAATGTATCTTTCATTTGCTGTCCAACCTGTATTTTTTAGTCAAGTTTATGAATAGTTTTCGATTAGATTAGGTGCCTCTCCAAGATGGCGCCGGACAGATTGCTTGAAGTTTGGCCACTACTCACATTTTATAACCACGATTTGTGCTGCTACATCTGCACATTTTCGAACAAACCCTATATGCATTGTGTAATATGATGTTAAAGGACTGTCATCTGAAGGAGTTTATGAAGGTTAGTCAAATTATATATCTTTTGCTTGCTTGTAAATGGTGTTGTGTTTCTGGCTATTGTGGTAAGCTAATATAATGCTATATTGTGTTTTCGCTGTAAAACACTTAAATAATCTGAAATATTGGCTGGATTCACAAGATGTTTGTCTTTCATTTGCTGTACGCTGTGTATTTTTCAGAAATGTTTTATGATGAGTTTTTAGGTAATTCACGTTGCTCTCTGTAGTTATTCTAGTCGCTTTGGTGAGAGTTGTGATGGTGGCTGCTATGGTAAACTATGATTTATACCTGAAATATGCAAATTTTTCTAACAAAACATATGCTATACAATAAATATGTTATCAGACTGTCATCTGATGAAGTTGTATCTTGGTTAGTGGCTATTTATATCTTTATTTGGTCGAATTTGTGATAGCTACTGATGCAGTAAAAAAATGATGGAGTAAAAAAAGTGGTGTCTTTTGCTAACGTGGTTAGCTAATAGATTTACATATTGTGTCTTCCCTGTAAAACATTTTAAAAATCAGAAATGATGGCTGGATTCACAAGATGTGTATCTTTCATCTGGTGTCTTGGACTTGTGATTTAATGACATTTAGATGCTAGTATTTACTTGTGACGCTATGCTAGGCTATGCTAGTCAGCTTTTTTACTGATGGGGGTGCTCCCGGATCCGGGATTGGGAGGAATTAGAGGATAAGCTGCCATTTGGGACACCGAAAAGCTATTTGTGTTCTATTGTTATGTCCCTGTTCGAATGTCAAACAGATGCAGGTGAAAACTGAAACCAATGACGGTTAGAAAGTAGAACGTACTGTTGAATGTAGGTAAGCCAGGGTTTGAATGTTACGCAGTGTATTATTTTACGTTATGTTTGCTGTTTACTAGGGGATGGGGAGAGTGCACAAGGTTTGATAGCAACCACAGTAGGCTAATATAATGGTTGGTTAATAATGTTGTGAATAAATAAAGTAATGTAGTGGAAATAGCATACACATATATGATTAAACTAACAAAATGTTGTGTTTATTTAACCAGGAAAGTAAATTAAGATATATTTACTTGGGTTCTGTCTAACAGAGAGTGTCTAACAGAGAGTGTCTAACAGAGAGTGTCTAGCAGCTAGTGTCTTACAGAGGGTGTCTAGCAGAGAGTGTCTAACAGAGAGTGTCTAGCAGAGAGTGTCTAACAGAGAGTGTCTAACAGAGAGTGTCTAACAGAGAGTGTCTAGCAGAGAGTGTCTAACAAATAGTGTCTAGCAGAGAGTGTCTAACAGAGAGTGTCTAACAGTGTCTAGCAGAGAGTGTCTAACAGAGAATGTCTAGCAGCTAGTGTCTTACAGAGGGTGTCTATCAGAGAGTGTCTAACAGAGAGTGTCTAGCAGAGAGTGTCTAGCAGAGAGTGTCTAACAGAGAGTGTCTAACAGAGAGTGTCTAACAGAGAGTGTCTAACAAATAGTGTCTAGCAGAGAGTGTCTAACAGAGAGTGTCTAACAGTGTCTAGCAGAGAGTGTCTAACAGAGAGTGTCTAACAGAGAGTGTCTAACAGAGAGTGTCTAACACAGGGTGTCTAGCAGAGAGTGTCTAACAGTGTCTAGCAGAGAGTGTCTAACATAGTTTCTAACAGAGAGTGTCTAACAGAGAGTGTCTAGCAGAGAGTGTCTAGCAGCTAGTGTCTTACAGAGGGTGTCTAGCAGAGAGTGTCTAACAGAGAGTGTCTAACAGAGAGTGTCTAACAGAGAGTGTCTAACAGAGAGTGTCTAACAGAGAGTGTCTAACAGTGTCTAGCAGAGAGTGTCTAACAGAGAGTGTCTAACAGAGAATGTCTAACAGAGAGTGTCTAACAGAGAGTGTCTAACAGAGTTCAGCGATTTCTTTTTTTTCCAACTTCAGCGATTTTTGCAATTCGTTCCAGTCGCTGGCAGCAGAGAACTGGAAGGAAAGGCTGCCAAATGAGGTGTTGGCTTTGGGAATGATCAGTAAGATATACCTGCTGGAACGTGTGCTACGGGTGGGTGTTGTTATCGTGACCAGTGAACTGAGATAAGGCGGAGCTTTACCTAGCATAGACTTATAGATGACCTGGACCCAGTGATTCTGGCGATGAGTATGTAGCGAGTGCCAGCCAACTAGAGCATACAGGTCGCAGTGGTGGGTGGTATAAGGGGATTTGTTAACAAAATGGATGGCACTGTAATTGAATGCATCCAGTTTGCTGAGTAGAGTATTGGAAGCTATTTTGTAGATGACATCGCCGAAGTCGAGGATCGGTAGGATAGTCAGTTTTACTAGGGTAAGTTTATGATCACTCAGCTGGGAGGAGGTGCTCTTGTTCTCCATGGACTTTACAGTGTCCCAAAAATGTTGGAGTTAGTGCTACAGGTTGCAAATTTCTGTTTGAATAAGCTAGCCTTTGCTTTCCTGATTGACTGCGTGTATTGGTTCCTGACTTCCCTGAACAGTTGCATATCGCGGGGACTATTCGATGCTATTGCAGTCCGCCACAGGATGTTTTGGTGCTGATCAAGGGCAGTCAGGTCTGGAGTGAACCAAGGGCTATATCTGTTTTTAGTTCTACATTTTTTGAACGGGGCATGCTTATTTATGATTGTGAGGAAATTACTTTTAAAGAATGACCAGGCATCCTCGACTGACGGGATGAGGGCAATATCCTTCCAGGATACCCGGGCCAGGTCGATTAGAAAGGCCTGCTCGCAGAAGTGTTTTAGGGAGCGTTTGACAGTGATGAGGGGTGGTCGCTTGACCGCGTACCCATAGCGGATACAGGCAATGAGGCAGTGATCGCTGAGATCCTGATTGAAAACAGTGGAGGTGTATTTGGAGGGCAAGTTGGTCAGGATGATATCTATTGAGGGTGCCCATGTTTACAGATTTAGGGTTGTACCTAGTGGGTTCCTTGATGATTTGTGTGAGATTGAAAGCATCTAGCTTAGATTGTAGGCCTGCCGGGATGTTAAGCATATCTTAGTTTAGGTCACCAAACAGAACGAACTCTGAAGCTAGATGGGGGGCGATCAATTCACAAATGGTGTCCAGGGAACAGCTGGGAGCGGAGGGGGGTTGATAGCAGGCGGCAACAGTGAGAGACTTATTTCTGGAAGATTCATTTTTAAAATTAGAAGTTCGAACTGTTTGGGTATAGACCTGGAAAATATGACAGAACTTTGCAGGCTATCTCTGCAGTAGATTGCAACTCCTCCCCCTTTGGCAGTTATATCTTGATGGAAAATGTTGTAGTTAGGTATGAAAATCTCAGAATTTTTGGTGGCCTTCCTAAGCCAGGATTCAGACACGGCAAAGACATCAGGGTTGGCAGAATGTGCTAAAGCAATGAATAAAACAAACTTAGGGAGGAGGCTTCTGATGTTGACATGCATGAAACCAAGGCTTTTCCAATCACAGAAGTCAACAAATGAGGGTGCCTGGGCACAGGCAGGGCCTGGGTTTACCTCCACATCACCCGAGGAACAGAGGAGGAGTAGCATGAGGGTACGGCTAAAGGCTATCAAAACTGGTAGCCTAGAGAGTTGGGGACAAAGAATAAAATGAGCAGATTTCTGGGCGTGGTAGAATAGATTCAGGGCATAATGTGCAGACAGGGGTATGGTGGGGTGCGGGTACAGCGGAGTAAGCTCAGGCACTGAGTGACGATAAGAGAGTTTTTATCTCTGGACATGCTGGTTATAATTGGTGAGGTCACTGCATGTGTGGGAGGTGGGACAAAGGAGGTATCAGAGGTATGATGAGTGGGACTAGGGGCTCCATTGTAAACTAAAACAATGATAACTAACCTAAACAACAGTATACAAGGCATATTTACATTTGAGAGAGACATACAGCGAGGCATAAAGTAATCACAGGTGTTGATTGGGAGAGCAAGCTAACAGCTAATCAACTAAAACAACAACAACAGGTAAAATGGCGATGAATGGGCAGAGAGGGTCAGTTAACTACACACAGAGCCTGAGTTCGCGGCTGGGGCCGACAGATAAACAAAAAATAAACAGAATGGAGTACCGTGATTAATGGACAGTCCAGCAGGCATCAGCTATGTAGCCAAGTGATTATAGGGTCCAGGGGACAGCAATAGGTGGAACAGGGAAGCCGCGGAGTAGTCACTACTACGCTAGCACGCGGGCGACACAGCATTTAAAGTTAGTGGCCCGGGGCTAGTAGAAGCGTCTGCTGCGACATCCGACGGAGGCCGGTTGAAGGCACAGCAGATGGAGTATTCGTCGGCAGACCAGTCGTGGTGGTGCGGCGGGGCGCCGTGTCGACAAAGGATCCAAGCCAGATGGCGAAAGAGGTATTGTAGTTGTAGTAATTTAGTTTGCTAGCCGGGAGATGCGCCTGGCTCACAGCTAACTGGTACTAGCTTCGGGGCAGGGGTGTTAGCCACCATAGCCACTCGGTAGCAGCAGTGATCCGGTGTCAAGGTCCAGACCTTACGGCAAGGATCCGGTGGAGTAGTGGGTTCTAGCTGTGTTTGGGTGGAGTCCGGGTGAAAAACTGAGTAGGCCGGGAGGTGGGCCTCAGGAATAGCTTCGGTACTGGGTAACTCGGTGGGTGCTAGCTAGCTGTGAAGATCAGGAGTAATGGTCTAGGGATTACGGCGTTGTAGTGGAGAGACAGTCCGATACTGGTAGACTGGCGAGTATTATCCAGGCAAAAAAAAAAGGCTGGTATCTGTGCAGAAGGTAAAGGCTGCTAGCAGTGGCTAACAGTGTCTAAATAGCTTGTAGCTAATTAGCTGTTTTGCTTCGGATGGCTAGGTGGTTCTTGCTGTAAGGTCTAAAAATTAAAAAATAATAGCGGTTCCGTATCACATTGGGTGAGGCAGGTTACCGGAAGGTATAATTGAACTAAAATGGAAAAGAGATTGAAAATAAAATTGAAATATATACAAAAAAAGACAAAAAATACAGAAGTACATGAGAGAACAAACAAAACACGTTTGCACTGCTACGCCATCTGTGTGTGTGTGTACGTGCGGGCGGGCGGGCGTGTATATGTTGCGCCTCTAAGTCTGGTGACAAACTGAGCAAAAATACTTGCTAATTGTTTCTTTTAAGTGAATTTTATAATCAGACAGCCCACCCCAAAGGGACACTGTTATTTAATGTTCTACGACCCAATTTGTTCAGCTTTAGTTTTTAAGTGATGGCAGTAAAGTTCCATTGACTGTGCTCAGACAATTTTTTCTTACATCCTACAGATTACTTGACCTATATTGTCACAACAAAATAATCCTGCAGCAACAGGACTTGAATGATTAGTCGAGTTGTCACCAACCTTCAAGATCACTTTCAAAATGCAAGCCGAGATCTACCACTCAGATTTGTACTTTAACATGACTGAAAAACAGTAAACCTCTGCAACATTAACCAATTAAAACATTGCTGTAGCAATGAGGTTTGTGCAGAAAGCTATATGCCCAATATATTCAAATCAAATTAAATTGTATTTGTCACATGCGCCGAATACAACAGGTATAGTAGACCTTACAGAGAAATGCTTACTTACAAGCCCTTAAGCCCTTAACCAACAATGCAGTTTTAAGACAAATAAGTGTTTAGTAAAAAGTAGATAAGTAAAAAAAAATCAAATAAAAGTAACAAATAATTAAAGAGCAGCAGTAAAATAACAATAACGAGGTTATATACAGGGGGTACTGGTACAGAGTCAATGTGCGGTGGCACCGGTTAGTCGAGGTAATTCAGGTAACATGTACAGTACATATAGCTAGAGATAAAGTTACTATGCATAGATAATAAACAGTGAATAGCAGCAGTCTAAAAAAGGGGGGTGGGGGGCAATGCAAATAGTCTGGGTAGCCATTTGATTAGCTGTTCAGAAGTCTTATGGCTTGGGGGTAAAAGCTGTTTGGATTGAACCCTTTTGCATCTAGACTTGGGGCTCTTGTACCGCTTGCCGTGCGGTAGCAGAGAGGACAGTCTATGTCTAGGCTGGCTGGAGTCTTTGACAATTTTAAGGGCCTTCCTCTGACACCGCCTGGTATAGAGGTCCTGGATGGCAGGAAGCTTGGCCCCAGTGATGTACTGGGCCATACGCACTACCCTCTGTAGTGCCTTGCAGTCAGAGGCCGAGCAGTTGCCACACCAGGCAGTGATGCAACCAGTCAGGATGCTCTCGATGGTGCAGCTGTAGGATCTGAGGAACCATGCCAAATCTTTTCAGTCTCCTGAGGGGGAATAGGCTTTGTCGTGCCCTCTTCTGGACTGTCTTAGTGTGTTTGGACCATGATGTTGGTGATGTTGACACCAAGGAACTTGAAGCTCTCAACCTGGTCCACTACAGCACCGTCCATGAAATGGGTGTGTGCTCATTTTACCACCGCATATTGGCTTTGCTTGAATTGCCCTGCCAATGCATTATTGTTCGGGCCATTTTTTATTGTATTTCAATATTTGAGGTCGGCTTGTTAACCTTTTACGGGGGCAGCCCGACACCGGTACACTTATGACAACATCCAGCTCAAAGTGCAGGGCGCGAAATTCAAAATCTATTCATTTTAAAATATTTAACTTTCACACATTAACAAGTCCAAGACACCAGATGAAAGGTGCACATCTTGTGAATCAAGCCAACATGTCCGATTTTTAAAATGTTTTACAGGGAAGACAAAATATGTAAATCTATTAGCTAACCACGTTAGCAAAAGAGACAACTTTTTCTAACTCCATCAGTTTCTTACTCCATCAGGTGCTATCACAAATTCGACCAAATAAAGATATAAATAGCCACTAACCAAGAAACAAATTCATCAGATGACAGTCTGATAACATATTTATTGTATAGCATATGTTTTGTTCGAAAAATTTGCATATTTCATGTATAAACCATAGTTTACATTTCAGCTACAATCCGAAATTGCACCAAAAGCAGCCATAATATTTACAGACACCAACGTCAAATAGCTAATTACTCATCATAAAACATTTCTGAAAAATACATAGTCTGCAGCAATTGAAAGACAGGCATCTTGTGATTCCAAACAATATTTCCGATTTATTAAATGTTTTACAGCGCAAACAAAATGTATCGCTATATTAGCGTAGCTACAATAGACAGAAATAATTGGGCGCCCACGGCCAATTCACATGCACGACAGATATATGAAATAACATCATAAAATGGGTCTTACTTTTGCTGATCTTTCATCAGAATGTTGAAGAACGTGTCCTCTGTCCAGATGAGTCGTTGTTTCGATTCAGAATGGCAAATGTCCCTCTTCAATTAGCATTGGCACTTGCCGAGTGGCATAAATTTCTCCAACGTAAACACAGTCAGAGGACGGAACACGGCAAAACTCCCGAATAAAGTTTAAATAATCTGATTAAACTATATTGAAAAAACATACATTGCGATGATATGGTCACATGTATCAAAAAAAATTCGAGCCGGAGACGTTAGCCGTTCGTTACCAAGGCAAAACAGAAATCCATCGCACTTCCTCCAGAGTACCGGAAGTGGACGGTCAGGTCAAAGAAATAGGTTTTTTTCCACCACAGAACAAGATGAGCAGAAAAATGTCTTCTCTGACATCCTCTTTACACCAATAGGAAGGCGTATAGAGTGTCAGCAGACTCCTAAGTGTTAACATTTAACATTTACATTTAAGTCATTTAGCAGACGCTCTTATCCAGAGCGACTTACAAATTGGTGCATTCATTATGACATCCAGTGGAACAGCCACTTTACAATAGTGCATCTAGATCTTTTAAGGGGGGGGGGGGGCAGAAGGATTGCTTTATCCTAGGTATTCCTTGAAGAGGTGGGGTTTCAGGTTTCAGGTTAAGACCATGTATAGGCATCAAATTGAAAAGAGCATCGATTTCTGACATTTTACTTCCTGGTCAGGAAAAGTGCTGCAGAAGGACTTCTGTTTCACTCAGAGAAATAATTCCAACTCTTTTAGAAACTAGAAAGTGTTTTCTATCCAAAAAGAATAATAATATTCATATTGTACGAGCAAGATTTGAGTAGGAGGCCGTTTGAAATGGGCACGATTTCACTGGCTACTCAACACTTTGCCTTGCAGCCATATTAAGGCTGTGTAAGGGAGGCAAAGTCAGGTGCAGGAGAGCAGAGTAGAGTAAACAGGCACACTTTTATTCCGTTCAACAATAGGCACAAAAAATGACATAAGTGCCCAAAAACACAGAACATAAATTATAAAAGTATCGCACGTGAACATACACAGTTAACAATGAACAATTACACACAAAGACATGATGGGGAACAGAGGACTAAATACATATAGATTGATTGGGGAATGAAAACCAGGTGTGATTGGAACAAGACAAAACAAATCGACATATGAAAAATGGAGCGGCGATGGCTAGAAAGCCGGTGACGTAGATCGCTGAACTCCGCCCGAACAATGAGAGGAGCCGACTTCGGCGGAAGTCGTGACACGGCTATATGGTCACACCTATAATAGATTAGATGTTGTATTACTTGTGAGGCACAGCTGAATGAGCATACATTTAAATAATTGTATTTTTTATTTTTTTATTTTTTTATTTTACTGGGCTGATGGTGCCTGCCTCTGATGTACAGTCTCAGCGGAGGGAGAGAGCAGCAGACTGAGGGTCCGCTCAGATAGTGAATTGTGAGTCGCACCGCATTATTTCTGCTTCATGCACAAATTCATGTTGAGAAAGTGAAATATTCCTTGATAATAAAAAAGACCCAAGCCACTAAAAATAATAACAGAAGCCTATACAGAGATACACGATGTCATAAGGTGAATGCACCAATTTGTAAGTCGCTCTGGATAAGAGCGTCTGCTAAATGACTTAAATGTAAATGTAAATGTAATACACTTCCCTACTCATTCATTACAGCTGCAGTGCTGTTTGTAGTGTGAGTGGAAGTAGAGTGTGTGTTTTATGGTTCGTAAAAGTGTGGACAGTGCTGAGTAAAAACTTAAACACTCTTTGTTGTATTTTTTGACAATGTAACATATACGCTGAGAGTCAGGAAGGAGGTGAGGAAGGAGAGTTTAATGAATAAGGCAGATTAACAAACAGGAGAAGCGTACTGAATGTGACCAAAACCAAGACTTGCCTGATCACTGAAGCTACTGAGGGCTAAATAAATGGAGAGTAATCAAGGTAATGATGAGGTTCAGGTGTGTGTAAAGATGGGGAGTAGGTGGCGGTAATGATGGTTGCCAGGACCGGTGGTAAATAGACCGGTGACATCGAGCGCTGGAGCGGGAGTAGGCATGACAGACAGTCTCTCTAGTCATGGTTTAAAAAAAATTGAAATCTCACAGTATCAACTTTGCTTTAGCTTTTTGTTATGCTGTTCAAAATGGGAACACTTTGCCTACCCGGCACGCAGAGCAGCTGAATCAAAATGGGAATACTTTGCCTACCCATCACGCAGAGCAGCTGAATCAAAATGGGAACACTTTGCCTACCTGTCACGCAGGGCAGCTGAATCAAAATGGGAACACTTTGCCTACCCGTCACGCAGGGCAGCTGAATCAAAATGGGTACACTTTACGCAGGGCAGCTGAATCAAAATGGGAACACTTTGCCTACCCGGCACGCAGGGCAGCTGAATGAAAATGGGAACACTTTGCCTACCCGGCATGCAGGGCAGCTGAATCAAAATGGGAACACTTTGCCTACCTGGCACGTAGGGCAGCTGAATCAAAATGGGAACACTTTGCCTACCCGGCACGCAGGGCAGCTGAATCAAGTGCACCTACCGCCAATAGCGCGAAATGAATCAAAAAATAGGAACGCAAGGCTTTATCTTTGGGTTTCTTCAGAAATGTTTGGTGATCGACTACGAATGCCTTGGAGATCGATTAGTGGATCGTAATCCATCAGTTGATGACCACTGGTTTAGTCCATAATGTTGCTTGATCGGTGGTTAGGCTATTAGCTGGTCAAAAGTAGGCTACATGAAAAGTGCAACACTGTTAATATAACCGTGTGTTCGTGTGGGTTTTCTGTGAATTTATATCAATCATGAATCTGCATTTCCTGGAAAATTCTAAGCAACAAAAGAGTGATCAAATTAAGATCTACATCTACATTTCTCAGCCGTTATTGCTGTCCAATATGGTGATATTTTATCTCCATCCCACGAGTCTTTCTGGTATCTCTTCATGGCCCCACTTTATCAAACCCCTGTTGTTGTTGTTTCCCAGAGGAATGACTCACAGAGGTCCTGTCCTTCCTTTTTTCCCATGAAGAGATGAGACTCTTATCTAGTAATTGTGTCGCTCTCGAAAATGACTTCCTACAACTTACAATTCCCATGCATCACTCCAATCCCCCCACAATTCCCATGTGAGTGATTCCATGGGGTCACATCACAGCCAGAGTCAGCCGTTATCAATAAGGCACATCGACAGATCTTTCACCTTGTCAGCCCCGTGGTTCAAACTAGCTACCTTTCAGTTATTGGCCCAATGCTCTAACCACTGTACTATGATTTCCCATTGTAGCCAATTCTGTTACCAATTCTTAGGACATTCTCTAACCGGTTTGGTAACATATTTTTGAGTTTTACCCTCTTAATAATTCATAAACAAAATGTATATCAGTAAAATCACTACAACTAATCGATAGGTCTAACTTCACTCATTACTCTGTGAACTTTCAGTATCCTCCCTGATGAGGGAGAGAAATGTGATAAAATAATCTTAAAATATGTGGGTTTTTCCTAACGGAATTCCAAAGAACAAAGTAATGTTTCTTAAACTTACGGAAGGCAGAGAAAATGATTGAACCAAACAAGTGTTGATATTAGTTGCCGAGGGTCTTTACTTCAACAGTGTGTTTTCATGTATTTCTAATACCTTTTAAGACTTTTCTGGTGGATGTTTTCTAAGAGCCCTTTTCCATCTATTTGACCATAAATCAAAGCCTTTGCTTATTCCTAATGTTTAAGATGGACAATGTGACCCACCGCTTCGATTCGGGTCTTATGTAGCAACATTTTAATTATTATTATTTTATTACATTGGATAAAAGTAGAGAATCAGAGCTAAAAAATGGTATATCATACACCGCAGTTGAGGAACAATGGCAAAGTAAGTATGCTTTGAAGGTGTAAACAGTACAGTGAAATGGTTACTTGCATAGTAGTATTTTGTTTAGACATGTAGCTAGCTAGCTAGCTAAACCATTAACCATAATCCCAACCCATAATACTAGCAATGCAAACTCATTTTCATAGCTAGCCACCATACATGAGTACGTAGGTAGCTAAAGCTAACCAACTAAGTTTAATGTTAGCTAGCTAGCTAATGTTAGCTAATGTTAGCTAGCTAGCTAACAGTACGCTTTACCTTGCAATGATATAAACGTTCTGACAAAATTAGAAAGGTATAATATCTGAAAATGTAGCTAGACTCTTACCCGCATATTTGTGGATGCCATGGTTGCCCTTAGTTTGAAGATGTAATCCGGAGACAGGTGTTTTATACAATAGCCTTCTGTGTTCTCTTTTCAACTCCTTCCACATCTGAAATCATATTCTGTATCCACCAGGCATTCCGCATTTTGATTTAAAAAAATGTTTACTTTCAAATGCCTCTCCTGTGAAGTAGTGGCGTGCAACATACGCCTAGCTTCCTGAAACAGGTCACAAATGGTTTAAAATCTATATATGCTTTCAATTCTCAAAAATATACACTCTTAGCTTTCATTTGATACCAAATTTGACATGCTCCAAGGAACTTCACATGTTGGTGCTCATGGGTCCTTTTTACATGGAAATTATTTTATTTTGTTGTGACGATATAGGTCAAGTGATCTGTAGGATGTATGAACAATTTGTCTCCTATGAAGCTTTACTGCTTGCTCTGTTATATGAGAGGTATTTAGATTTAAATCACCCAAAATTACAATAATTTATTGATATGGAAAAATATAAACATGAATATTTAAAACAACTCAATTTGAGATTTGACACATTTTTGGCAATGTAACCGTTTATCTAAGCCTACTTCCCCAGAGTCAGATGAATTCATGGATGCCATTTGTATCGCTCTGCGTGCAGTTTGAAAGGGGCTTCATTGCCAAAATCCCAAAGTATCCCTTTAATATATTGTTGAACATAATATACTCTACGGGTATATCGAAGTTCCAGAGTGGGATCTCTGCTACTTTTAGAGTTATGATCCAATGTCTAAGGATTACTAACAGAGTGAATGTGAAAATGGATTCAAAATGGTCGCCCTGGTGATTTGCAGGATGTGCAATGCTAGAACTAAAAGGAGGGCTGTGATTGGTTACATTGCCTACTGTGCCAAATTCTATGTATAAAACTTTACAACTAGCGGAGCTTTGATATGTCTGAGGATAATATTACTGTTTATATTTTTCAAT
Organism: Salvelinus fontinalis; assembly: GCF_029448725.1. NCBI lineage: Eukaryota > Metazoa > Chordata > Actinopteri > Salmoniformes > Salmonidae > Salvelinus > Salvelinus fontinalis. The sequence goes on along the minus strand of NC_074665.1, from coordinate 90,892,407 downwards.
ATTCATCCATCAAAAGAAAATAGTTTTATTGAACTCAAAATACTACTCAAATTACAGAGCCATTGGTAAAGCTTCATATTACACCACCTACAGGTGAAATACTATGGAGTATTAAAGTAGCTACAGATGAAACACTATGGAGTATTAAAGTAGCTACAGATGAAACAATATGGAGAATTAAAGTAGCTACATATGAAACACTACGGAGTATTAAAGTAGCTACAGATGAAACACTACAGAGTATTAAAGTAGCTACAGATGAAACACTATGGAGTATTAAAGTAGCTACAGATGAAACACTATGGAGTATTAAAGTAGCTACAGATGAAACACTATGGAGTATTAAAGTAGCTACAGATGAAACACTACAGAGTATTAAAGTAGCTACATATGAAACACTACAGAGTATTAAAGTAGCTACAGATGAAACACTACGGAGTATTAAAGTAGCTACAGATGAAACACTATGGAGTATTAAAGTAGCTACAGATGAAACACTACGGAGTATTAAAGTAGCTACAGATGAAACACTATGGAGTATTAAAGTAGCTACAGATGAAACACTATGGAGTATTAAAGTAGCTACAGATGAAACACTACGGAGTATTAAAGTAGCTACAGATGAAACACTATGGAGTATTAAAGTAGCTACAGATGAAACACTATGGAGTATTAAAGTAGCTACAGATGAAACACTATGGAGTATTAAAGTAGCTACAGATGAAACACTATGGAGTATTAAAGTAGCTACAGATGAAACACTATGGAGTATTAAAGTAGCTACAGATGAAACACTATGGAGTATTAAAGTAGCTACAGATGAAACACTATGGAGTATTAAAGTAGCTACAGATGAAACACTATGGAGTATTAAAGTAGCTACAGATGAAACACTACGGAGTATTAAAGTAGCTACAGATGCAACACTATGGCGCATTAAAGTAGCTACAGATGCAACACTATGGAGAATTAAAGTAGGCCTGGGTAAGGCCAAAATGTCACAAATATGCCAACTTTGGTACATTATTTCTCAATTATGCTTTTATGCTTTTAGATATACAGTATGCCATTTACTATGTCAATCTAAAGGACCAACTTATGGATTTCTTCCCCCATACTAGTTAGAAATGGACACTCATGTGTTTGTAGGTAATTATTTTGTAAAATGTTGTTTTCTTCAAAGTGCCAGTCAATTAGACTCAGTCTAGGGGTGGCAGGTAGCCTAGCGGTTCGAGTGTTGGGCCAGTAACTGAAAGGTTGCTAGATTGAATCCCCGAGCTGACAAGGTAAAAATCTGTCATTCTGCCCCTGAATAAGGCAGTTAACCCACTGTTCCTAGGCTGTCATTGTAAATAACAATTTGTTCTTAACTGACTTGCCTAGTTAAATAAAAGTTAAATAAATAAAAAAAATTGAATAAAAATTGCATGAGAAAGACATTTCAAATTAGCAATATAAGGATTGTATCTGGTATACCTGAGCAAACCATAATCTTTAGACATTGGATCATAACTGTAAAAGTAGCAGAGATCCCACTCTGGAACGTTGATATACCCGTAGAGTATATTATGTTCAACAATGCATTAAAGGGATACTTTGGGATTTTGGAAATGAAGCCCCTTCAAGGTGTGTCACAGCTGACAGGGGCACAAGGAGCGACAATAAACCCAAATGGAGAGCAGAATTTGGGTTTAGGCTCACACCTGTAATCCCCTGACCCCTACCACCGTGATAAACAGAGGGATCTCTCACCACCGGAGCTGTTGGACTACCATTGCCCAGTATCATAGCTTATACACCAACTACTAGCGCAGCTATATCTAAATAACCATGGGCTGGAATGAAAAGAAGATACATTTAATTTTATAGCTAGCTCACCTGTGCTTTTATTTTGTCACTTGTTGAATTTTACAGTTGGAATCCCTGATGTTTTGTAGAATACATAAGAGGTTGTAGAAAACAGGTGTTTCTCCCACCATAGCGTACTACTGTACTCCCCTCTCACATCACATCTCCTATGCCAGCCCGGCCCAGTTCCAGTGCCTGGGGCATTTGCTGCCCCCAGGGTCAGAGAGGTTGACAGAGCGGTAAAGCAGCAGATCCAGTAGAACAGGCACAGGCAAACATACCACCACACACAGCAGTCATTACTCTAAATCACTGACCCACCCTCCTCTCCCCAGCTCCATCCTCCTCATGACTTCAGCTAGAAACCAGTCACCTGGAAAATGTCTGCTGAGCAGAGCTATTCTCTCCCTCCCCTTCCCTCCCTTGCAAACAGCAGAAATATTGAGACACTTACCAGATGATTATCTGGTCACAACACCGGCCGTGTGGAAAACACTCTGGGAGTGGATGAGTGGATGTACAGTATGCTTCACACTGGAATAAAAGAAGGAATCAAAGGCTTCTACATGGGGACAAGTGGACCGGGATGGCTCTTAGTGCCCGTTCCACTAGCCTTCTGGCCTCTATATCTCCAATGACAGACATGTACAGATGGATGATCTTAATATGACCTGTATTGTTACAGCGAAAATAATCCTACAAGATTTGAACATTTAGTCCAAAATGTTGCGGGATTGGTGGTTAGGCCATTAGCTGGGCAAAATGAGGCTAAATGAAAAGTGGAGTACTGTTAATTTAACCGTGTGTTAGTGCAGTGTCACGCCCTGACCTTAGTTATCTTTGTTTTCTTTATTATTTTAGTTAGGTCAGGGTTTGACATGGGGGATGTTTGTGTGTTTTTTGTCTAGTCTAGGGTGTGTGTAATGTCTAGGGGGTTCAGTGGAGGTGTTTATGTAAGTCTATGGTTGCCTGGATTGGTTCTCAATTAGAGACAGCTGTCTATCGTTGTCTCTGATTGAGAGCCATATTTAGGCAGCCATAGGCATTAGGTAGGTTGTGGGTAATTGTCTATGTCTTGACGTTAGTTGCTTGTGTCTGCACTTTCGTTTGATAGCTTCACGGTCGTTTGTTGTTTTGTCTAGTTTGTATTACAATCCAAGATGGCGTAGCAGTCAGATGTCCTTTGTCCTCGTCTTGTCCCGTGTATATATATTTTCTATATTTTTCTTCGCATATCTTTTTATATATATATTTTTTTCTTCTTAAAAACTCAACTTCAAAACACTCTCCTGCAACCCACCTCACCAAATGTGGTGCGGATCTGTTTTTTTTTCCTCAAAAGTATTATTCACCTCGTATCCGAAATCTACAACAGAAGCTAGCCAGAAGTTAGCCAGCTCACAAGCTAACGTTAGTAGTTCAGCTAAGCACAGCTAGCGCTCATCAGCTATCCTTTAGCTCGGAAAACTATTGCCAGTTTTGTACAACGCGACTCAGACCAGAGGATACCAGACCTATTTTCTCTACATATCCCCGGATTTTTACCGCAAGCTCTGGACATCTACACCTGGATCTTGCAGCTAACTAGCTGCTATCCGAGTGACTATTGGCTAACATCAATTCCGGAGCAAACACCAATTATCCCGGAGCTAGCCAGCTGAAGAGTTCCATCAGCCACTCCTGGGCTACAATCACCTATCCGGACCCGTTTTACTGCCGATGCGGAGCCCCACCGGGCCTTCACGACTGGGATACCGACGTTATCTGCCCGAGGGAGTATTTCAACTGGCCCCTCCATCGCGACGTAACCTGAACGTCCATATGCTAACTGCGGCCCGCTAATCGTTAGCTGTCTTGAGCATATCGGCTGCTTTCTGAACAGGTCTATCGAACAATCTTCTTAGGCCACTATAACTATTTTGACAATTGGATTGGTCCCCTCTACCACACGGAACCCCACTAATCTACCGACGGAATTGCACGGCGTGGCTAAAAACAGACCTCCATCTTCTGCTAGCTTGCTACCCATGACTAGCTGTCTGAATCACGAAGCTAGCACCAGTTAGCAAACACAATTCCACAATTCACAACCTCTCTTTCGCCACCGCCATCCGGCTTGGATTCTCTGTCGACACGACCACGTCTGGTCTGCAGACCAATACCCCATCCGCTGTGCCCTCAACCAGCCTCCGTCTGAGCAGACCCCCACCGTCTGAGCAGACCCCCACCGTCTGAGCAGACCACCCCCCGGGCTACTAACTTTAAACGCCACGGGCTAGCTTATTGGAGGCCTCACTGCTCCATCTACGGCTGCCCCCTGGACACTATGATCACTCGGCTACATAGCTGATGCCTGCTTGACTGTCCATTAATTCACGGTACTCCATTCCGTTTATTTGTGTTTTATCTGTCGGCTCTGTGCTTTAACTCAGGATCTGTGTGTAGTTAATCCGACCCTCTCTGCCTGGTCGTCGCAATTTTTACCTGCTGTTGCTGTGTTAGCTGACTAGCTGCTGTTATCTCACCTGTTGTTTTAGCTAGCTCTCCCAATCAAGACCTGCAATCACTTTATGCCTTATTGTATGTCTCTCTCAAATATCAATATGCCTTGCATACTGTTGTTCAGGCTAGTTATCATTGTTTTGGTTTGCAATGGACCCCGTAGTTCCACTCTCCGTACCTCTGATACCTCCTTTGTCCCACCCACCACTCATGCGGTGACCTCACCCATTGAGACCAGCATGTCCAGAGATACAACCTCTCTTATCATCACCCAGTGCCTGGGCTTGCCTCCGCTGTACCCGTGCCCCACCATACCCTGGTCTGCACTTTATGCCCAGAATCTATTCTACCACGCCCATAAATCTGCTCCTTTTATTCCTTGTCCCCAACGCTCTAGGCGACCAGTTATGATAGCCTTTAGCCGCACCCTCATCCTACTACTCCTCTGTTCCTCGGGTGATGTGGAGGTAAACCCAGGCCCTGCATGTCCCCAGTCACCCTCATTTGTTGACTTCTGTGATCGAAAAAGCCTTGGCCTTATGCATGTCAACATCAGAAGCCTCCTCCCTAAGTTTGCCTTACTCACCGCTTTAGCACACTCTGCCAACCCTGATGTCCTTGCCGTTTCCGAATCATGGCTTAGGAAGGCCACCAAAAATTCTGAGATTTCCATACCCAACTATAACACTTTCCGTCAAGATAGAACTGCCAAAGGGGGAGGAGTTGCAATCTACTGCAGAGATAGCCTGCAAAGTTCTGTCATACTTTCCAGGTCTATGCCCAAACAGTTCGAACTTCTAATTTTAAAAATGAATCTCTCCAGAAATAAGTCTCTCACTGTTGCCGCCTGCTACCGACCCCCCTCAGCTCCCAGCTGTGCCCTGGACACCATCTGTGAATTGATCGCTCCCCATCTAGCTTCAGAGTTTGTTCTGTTAGGTGACCTAAACTGGGATATGCTTAACATCCCGGCAGTCCTACAATCTAAGCTTGATGCCCTCAATCTCACTCAAATCATCAAGGAACCCACCAGGTACAACCCTAAATCCGTAAACATGGGCACCCTAATAGACATTATCCTGACCAACTTGCCCTCCAAATACACCTCTGCTGTCTTCAATCAAAATCTCAGCGATCACTGCCTCATTGCCTGTATCCGCCACGGGTCCGCGGCCAAACGACCACCCCTCATCACTGTCAAACGCTCCCTAAAACACTTCTGCGAGCAGGCCTTTCTAATCGACCTGGCCCGGGTTCCCTGGAAGGATATTGACCTAATCCCGTCAGTTGAGGATGCCTGGTCATTCTTTAAAAGTTACTTCCTCACCATATTAGACAAGCATGCTCCGTTCAAAAAATGCAGAACCAAGAACAGATATAGCCCTTGGTTCACTCCAGACCTTACTGCCCTCGACCAGCACAAAAACATCCTGTGGCGAACTGCAATAGCATCGAAGAGCCCCCGGGATATGCAACTGTTCAGGGAAGTCAGGAACCAATACACGCAGTCAGTCAGGAAAGCAAAGGCCAGCTTTTTCAAGCAGAAATTTGCATCCTGTAGCTCTAACTCCAAAAAGTTCTGGGATACTGTAAAGTCCATGGAGAACAAGAGCACCTCCTCCCATCTGCCCACTTCACTGAGGCTAGGTAATACGGTCACCACTGATAAGTCCGTGATAATCGAAAACTTCAACAAACATTTCTCAATGGCTGGCCATGCCTTCCTCCTGGCGACTCCAACCTTGGCCAACAACCTCCAAACGAGCTTCAATGCCATACAACACTCCTTCCGTGGCCTCCAACTGCTCTTAAACGCTAGTAAAACCAAATGCATGCTTTTCAACCGTTCGCTGCCTGCACCCGCACGCCCGACTAGCATCACCACCCTGGACGGTTCCGACCTAGAATATGTGGACATCTATAAGTACCTAGGTGTCTGGCTAGACTGCAAACTCTCCTTCCAGACTCATATCAAACATCTCCAATCCTAAATCAAATCTAGAGTCGGCTTTCTATTCCGCAACAAAGCCTCCTTCACTCACGCCGCCAAACTTACCCTAGTAAAACTGACTATCCTACCGATCCTCGACTTCGGCGATGTCATCTACAAAATAGCTTCCAATACTCTACTCAGCAAACTGGATGCAGTTTATCACAGTGCCATCCGTTTTGTTACTAAAGCACCTTATACGACCCACCACTGCGACCTGTATGCCCTAGTCGGCTGGCCCTCGCTACATGTTCGTCGTCAGACCCACTGGCTCCAGGTCATCTACAAGGCTATGCTAGGCTATGCCGCCTTATCTCAGTTCACTGGTCACGATGGCTACACCCACCCGTAGCACGCGCTCCAGCAGGTGTATCTCACTGATCATCCCTAAAGCCAAAACCTCATTTGGACGCCTTTCCTTCCAGTTCTCTGCTGCCTGCGACTGGAACGAATTGCAAAAATCTCTGAAGTTGGAGACTTTTATCTCCCTCAACAACTTTAAAAATCTGCTATCCGAGGAGCTAACCGATCGCTGCAGCTGTACATAGTCCATCTGTAAACTACCCACCCAATTTACCTACCTCACCCCCCATAAGGCTTTTATTTATTTACTTTTCTGCTCTTTTGCACACCAGTATCTCTTTTTGCACATGATCATCTGATGATTTATCACTCCAGTGTAAATCTGCTAAATTGTAATTACTCGATTTATTGCCTACCTCATGCCTTTTGCACACATTGTATATAGATTCTCTTTTTTTTCTACCATGTTATTGACTTGTTTATTGTTTACTCCATGTGTAACTCTGTTGTTGTCTGTTCACACTGCTATGCTTTATCTTGGCCAGGTCGCAGTTGCAAATGAGAACTTGTTCTCAACTAGCCTACCTGGTTAAATAAAGGTGAAAAAAAAAAAAAAAAAAAAAAAAAAAAAAAATAGTGTTCGTGTTCGTTTCTTCTTCTATTAAAAAGAAGATGTATTTATATCACGCTGCGCCTTGGTCCTCTCTTTCACCTAATGACGATCGTGACAGTGCAGTTTTTCATTTAATGATCAAATTAAGATCCTACATCTGCAGGTCACCAGACACTCATTAATTGGGCCAGACATTAGACCCAGTCCAGACCCAGCCCAAGACCCAGACCCAGACGCAGCCACCATCCAAACCCGCCCCAGTCCAAACCCGCCCCAGTCCAACCCCAGACCCAGTCCAACCCCAGACCCAGTCCAACCCCAGACCCAATCCAACTCCAGACCCAATACAACCCCAGCCCCAGCCCCAATCCAACCCCAGCCCCAGTCCAACTCCAGCCCCAGTCCAACTCCAGATCCAGCCCCAGTCCAACTCCAGCCCCAGTCCAACTCCAGATCCAGCCCCAGTCCAACTCCAGACCCAGTCCAACTCCAGACCCAGTCCAACCCCAGACACAGTCCAACCCCAGACACAGTCCAACCGCAGACCCAGTCCAAACCCACCCCCAATCCAACCCCGGACCCAGTCCAACTGCAGACCCAGCCCCCGTCCAAACCCATCCCCTGTCCAACCCCATCCCCAGTCCAACCGCAGACCCAGTCCAACCCCAGACCCAGTCCAACCACAGACCCAGCCCCAGTCCAACAAGAGACCCAGTCCAACCCCAGCCCCAGTCAAACCCCAGACCCTTTCTGATTGATCTGTGAGTAAAGCAGGAGGGATTTGCTTACTTGCTAGTTTTGTTTTCTTTGTTATATATTTGTTTCTGATCATAATTTGTGCTATAACTCAATATGTACTCTACGTAGCCTGAAAAATGGTATGTAGTGGGAGAGAGGGAGGGAGGGAGGGAGAATGAAGAGGAAGATGAGGAGTAGGAGGAGGGGGAATGGGTATTGGTACTGTATATATTTGTATTTATTAGGGATCCCCCATCATACAGTACCACTACCCACTCTTCCTCCTCCTTTTTACCACTACATATATACAGTATAGGCTGCATGGGTTTTGTAAGCGAAGTAACATGGATGGAGGGAGGGAGGGGAAAGCTGTGATGCATCAGACCACTTGTGCCGAAGTACTATTTTTATAGACAACCTTACAAAGGACTCATTGACTGATCTCCTCTAGCATTACCTTGTCCTTCAGAATGTGTTCAAACAGGGAATAGAGTAACCCCCAATGAGTTTTGGCAGGATACATTGCCTAGTTAGTAGAACCATATGAGGGTATTCTCTCAGAGTACAATTTATGCCGTGTTCTGTCGCACATACTTTCTCCTTAAAAATGATATTGGTTATTTGTTTGTGCTCTCATAACTTTCCCACTCAACCTGTCATTTTCATTTTCTAATGAAAATGTGACACCATAAATCGTCATTTCACTTTCCACTTTCCGCCATATCTTTAAGTTAGTTTCAGCATCAAAATGTTAATATAAAAACGGCTTAGACTTACATACTGTATATCCTTACTCCATTCTGCTCTGTAGTCACGTTGTTTCATGAGTTGACGCCTGCTGTCTGTATTTCATGCATCAGTGTGTATGGGGTGTCGTATTTTAGCAGTGCAAAGAAGACATCAAAGCAGCTCTGTGGAGATGCAGTAAATCTTAGGCACTTGGAAGGTACCTCGTTCGTTACATCACCTACGCTGCCAATAAAGTTTAATTAGACTGCATGCGGTTCCTGTTGGAATTGAAATAAATGCTCTTGTGTAGCCTACATGAACAAAAGCCACTCTCTATTTTCTTCCCTGTATAGTCATCCCAGACCTGTGAATGAATCTATCATGGATCAACTTCAAACTCTCTCCCCACTCAATCCCCAGTCTTTATTCATTGGAAAGACATTTAGAGATTATTTTATTTCTTTAGCATTGCAGAGTTTATTCAAACTACAAATCCTCCATATATGCACGGGAGCCAAATCATCCAAATATGCATGGGAGCCAAACATCTGGAAAGTTCTGCTTTGTAGAAGAAGACCATGGTTATGGTTATTCATATATTACTATAATGGTTATGGTTATTATTATATTATTATAATGTCTATGGTTATAATGATGTTTATTATTATACACTGCTCAAAAAAATTAAGGGAACACTAAAATAACACATCCCAGATCTGAATGAATGACATATTCTTATTAAATACTTTTTTCTTTACATAGTTGAATGTGTTGACAACAAAATCACACAAAAATGATCAATGGAAATAAAATGTATCAACCCATGGAGGTCTGGATTTGGAGTCACGCTCAAAATTAAAGTGGAAAACCACACTACAGGCTTATCCAACTTTGATGTAATGTCCTTAAAACAAGTCAAAATGAGGCTCAATAGTGTGTGTGGCCTCCACGTGCCTGTATGATCTCCCTACAACGCCTGGGCATGCTCTTGATGAGGTGGCGGATGGTCTCCTGAGGCATCTCCTCCCAGACCTGGACTAAAGCATCCGCCAACTCCTGGACAGTCTGTGGTGCAACGTGGCGTTGGTGGATGGAGCGAGACATGATGTCCCAGATGTGCTCAATTGGATTCAGGTCTGGGGAACGGGCGGGCCAGTCCATAGCATCAATGCCTTCCTCTTGCAGGAACTGCTGACACACTCCAGCCACATGAGGTCTAGCATTGTCTTGCATTAGGGAACCCAGGGCCAACCGCACCAGCATATGGTCTCACAAGGGGTCTGAGGATCTCAACTCGGTACCTAATGGCAGTCAGGCTACCTCTGGCGAGCACATGGAGGGCTGTGCGGCCCCCCAAAGAAATGCCACCCCACACCATGACTGACCCACCACCAAACCGGTCATGCTGGAGGATGTTGCAGGCAGCAGAACGTTCTCCACAGCGTCGCCAGACTCTGTCACGTCTGTCACGTGCTCAGTGTGAACCTGCTGTTTCTGACCGTTTGAGCAGACACATGCACATTTGTGGCCTTCTGGAAGTAATTTTACAGAGCTCTGGCAGTGCTACTCCTTGCACAAAGGCGGAGATAGCGGTCCTGCTGCTGGGTTGTTGCCCTCCTACGGCCTCCTCCACGTCTCCTGATGTACTGGCCTGTCTCCTGGTAGCGCCTCCATGCTCTGGACACTACGCTGACAGACACAGCAAACCTTCTTGCCACAGCTTGCATTGATGTGCCATCCTGGATGAGCTGCACTACCTGAGCCACTTGTGTGGGTTGTAGACTCCGTCTCATGCTACCACTAGAGTGAAAGCACCGCCAGCATTCAAAAGTGACCAAAACATCAGCCAGGAAGCATACGAACTGAGAAGTGGTCTGTGGTCACCACCTGCAGAACCACTCCTTTATTGGGGTGTCTTGCTAATTGCCTATAATTTCCACCTGTTGTCTATTCCATTTGCACAACAGCATGTGAAATTTATTGTCAATCAGTGTTGCTTCCTAAGTGGACAGTTTGATTTCACAGAAGTGTGATTGACTTGGAGTTACATTGTGTTGTTTAAGTGTTCCCTTTATTTTTTTGAGCAGTGTATTACTATAATGGTTCTGGTTATTATTATATTACTATAATGGCTATTGTTATAATGATGGTTATTATTATATTAATATAATGGTTATGGTTATAATGATAGTTATTATTATATTACTATAATGGCTATGGTTATAATTCTGTGTATTATTATATTACTATAACGGTTATGGTTATAATTGTGTGTATTATTATATTACTATAATGGTTATTGTTAATATTATGTGTATTATTATATTACTATAATGGTTATGGTTATAATTATGTGTATTATTATATTACTATAATGGCTATGGTTATAATTATGTGTATTATTATATTACTATAACGGTTATGGTTATAATTATGTGTATTATTATATTACTATAATGGCTATGGTTATAATTCTGTGTATTATTATATTACTATAACGGTTATGGTTATAATTGTGTGTATTATTATATTACTATAATGGTTATTGTTAATATTATGTGTATTATTATATTACTATAATGGTTATGGTTATAATTATGTGTATTATTATATTACTATAACGGCTATGGTTAATATTATGGTTATTAATATATTAATTTGTTGGATATTGTTATTATTATGTTTATTATATTACTGTAATGGTTACGGTTATTATTATGTTCTATTTTTTTATTACTTTAATGGTTATGAATAGTATTATGTTTATTAATATATTACTATTATGGTTATGGCTAACAGGTGGTCTGATCACATTACCATATTTCTGAGGGGACCTGATACTATCCTCATACAATCCTGATACTATTCTGATACTATCCTGATACTTCCTAACACTATTGTGATTCTGTTCTGATACTGTCTTGATACTATCCTGATAATATCCTGATACTATCATGATACTATCCTCATACTGTTCTGATACTATCCTGATACTTCCTAACACTATTGTGATTCTGTTCTAATACTGTCTTGATACTAACCTGATAATATCCTGATAATATCCTGATACTATCATGATACTATCCTCATACTGTTCTGATACTAACCCGATACTATCCTGATACTCTTCTGATGCTGTCCTGATACAATCTTGATACTATCCTGAGAGTACCCTGATACTATCATGATACTATCATGATACTATTCTGATACTATCATGATACTATCCTCATACTATTCTGATACAATCCTGATACACTTCTGACACTATCCTGATACTATCTTGATACTATCCTAAAACTATTTTGATTGTATCCTGATACTATTCTGAAACTATCTTCATACTTTTCTGATACTATCCTTATACTATCCCATTACTTTCATGTTTCTATTCTGATACTAACCTGATACTATCTTGAAACTATCTTGATACTATCTTGATAGTATTCTGATACTATTCTCATACTATCCTGATACTATTCTCATACTATCCTGATACTATCCTGATACTATCATGATACTATCCTAACACTATCCTGATACTGTTCTGATTCTGTCCTGGTACTCTCCTGATAGTATCAAATAATATCATGATACTATACTCATACAATTCTGATACTAACTCGATACTATCCTGATACTCTTCTGATTTTATCCTGATACTATCTTGATACTATCCTACACTATCCTGATACTGTTCTGATTCTATTATGATACTCTCCTGATAGTATCATGATACTATCATCATACCATTCTGATACTAACCCAATACTATCCTGATACTATTCTCATACTATCCTGATACTATCATGATTGTTTCCTAATACTATCCTGACACTGTTCTGATTCTGTCCTGATACTCTCCTGATAGTATCATGATACTATCCTCATACAATTCTGATACTAACCCGGTACTATCCTGATACTCTTCTGATTTTATCCGGATACTATTCTCATACTATCCTGATAATATTCTCATACTATCCTGATAATATCCTGATACTATCATGATACTATCCGAATACTATCCTGATACTGTTCTGATTCTATTATGATACTCTCCTGATTTGTATCATGATACTATCCTCATACCATTCTGATACTAACCCAATACTATCCTGATACTATTCTCATACTATCCTAATACTATCATGATAGTTTCCTAATACTATCCTGACACTGTTCTGATTCTGTCCTGATACTCTCCTGATAGTATCATGATACTATCTTGGTACTGTTCTGATAGTATTCTGATAGTATCCTGATACTATCCTGATACTATGCTCATACTATCTTGATATTATTCTGATAGTATCATGATAGTATCATGATACTATCCTGATACTAACCCGATACTATCCTTATACTCTTCTGATTCTATCCTGATACTGTTCTGATACTGTCCTGATACTATCCTTATACTATACTGATAATATCCCGATTCTATCATGATTTTATCCTCATACTTTTCTGATACTATCCTGATACTATCTTTATACTATTCTGACACTATCCTGATACTTTTCTCATACTATTCTCATACTTTCCTGATACTTTCATGAAACTATCCTAATTCTATCCTGATGCTGCTCTGATTCTGTCCTGATACAGTCCTGATACTCTCATTTCACTTTTGAAATACTATCATGATACTATACTTATACTATTCTGATACTAACCCAATACTATCCTGATACTATCCTGCTACTGTTCTGATACTGTTCTGATACTATCCTTATACTATCTTGATACTATCTTGATACTATCTTGATACTATCCTGATAATTTCCTGATAATTTCCTGATACAATCCTGATACTGTCCTGATACTGTCCTGATTCTATCCTGATTCTATCCTGATACTATCCTGATACTATACTGATTATTTTCGGATTCTGTTCTTACTGTAATCAGGTTGCATTAACCTCAGTGGTTGAATTCCAAACTGCACCCTATTTCCTTTATTGTGCACTGTGCACTACTTTTGACCAGGGCCCATAGGGCTCAGTGAGCCATTTGCAACACAACGTAAATATGATGCTTATGTTGAGGGGCTGGTGGATAACCTCAAAGAAACACATTCCCATTCCTGTACTCTGCACCTCCTTCAGTACCCCCCTTTCCCAAACCTCCCAGTTTTTCCAGAGATCCTGATTGGAATATTCTTGGAATCAGGAGGGAATAAGCAGGAAATCTGAATTCATCCAAACAGGATATCTGGAAAACCGTGGAATTTTGAGAAAGTTACCAGAATGTTGTAACTCTGCACTGCACATAGGAGAGCAGACCACAAACCAGGGTGATAGCCAGGCCACGGAGGTGATGGGGCAAAGAATTCCAGGCAGAAACATAGATATTGAAACAAACTATTCCAAAAATCTGTCTGCAATACAGCATGCAATAGAGCATGCTGGGAATTATGATAATGATGGGTGTGATGATGGGTATGGTTTTGATTCAAAGTGATGTGTATTAGTTTTAGGCCCCAGTATTAATGTAAAACTAGGCCCTCAAAATAAGTCCTTACGAAATATGTATGGTATTATGTTAAATACTGTAAATATATTTTTTACAATAACATATTCGCTTAGGATCTCACTTGGTGAAGATCATAAGACTGAAAATGAGTGCAACAACCATGTCTCTGTGTCACGACTTCCACCGAAGTTGGTTCCTCTCCTTGTCCAGGCGGTGTTCGGCGGTCGATGTCACCGGTCTTCTAGCCATCGCCGATCCACCTTTCATTTTCCATTTGTTTTGTCTTGTCTTCCTGTACACCTGGTTTTCATCTCCTACTAATTAACATGTGTATTTAGCCCTCTGTTCCCTCCATGTCTGTGTGGGGTATTGTTTATTGTCAGGGTTGGTACGCTTCCGGCTGGTTTGCGCCGGGTTTTGTTTTATACCCGTGCTTTGTGGCAGCCGGTACTTTGTACTTGGGTTTTATTCTTTGGGCTACCTTACTTGTTCTTTGGGCATTTGTTTTGTGACGCGGTTGCGTTCTGTATGATGATTGCCTGTGTGTCGCTTTATAAAGGCCCTGAGATTGAAAAGATGAGTAGGCCTCACCCTACTCCTCTCCTCTCATCCTTTCTTCCTCCCCATTTTGACCAGCCAGGGGACCTGACAGAGGCTGAGCCCGCCTCCTTCCCCTAGCACAGCTCAGTAGTTCCGTCACAGACAGTAAAATGCATCTGCCATGGGAGCCGCGCAGGCAGGCCACTTTGTCAGCACACACATACACACACCCTGGGCTTTAAGCAGAGCAACACCAGCAGAGAGAGAGAGAGCTAGGATGAATCATTGAAGTGTGCATTCTGCAGAGGCTCTAAATGGCTGGGAGAAGGAGACGTTAATGATTCATGGGCTACTTTCATCTGCTTTGGTTCAGGTCACTGTCCTGAAGGCACTCGGGGCAGCGGAGAGGCGAGGGTGGAGAGGGAAGAGGAGAAAGGGGAGAGAAGCTGGAAAGGTGGGGTGTCATTGGCGAATAGATTGTGTGAAAAATGGGCCAGCACAGATTAAGAAATATTGCCAAAGAAAACGTTAAAGCAAATATTAATGCTAAACGGCCTTCCCAGTTTAACTTTTTTGCTATAAATATTTGAGGTGGGATTTATGGGTATTCTTTCATCACCAGGATTTAATTTCCCTGGCTTTGTCCCAAAAGGCACCTTATTCCCTACATAGTACACTGGTTTTGACCAGAGGTCTAAAGTAGTGCACTATATAGGGATTAGGATGCCATTGTGGAAACAGCCCTTGAGTCCAACAGGACCACTTTTGCTGTGACTACTGTCTCTGCTATGGTCTGTTCACTCATCTGCAGCTGTTTAGAAGGCGCCCCCAAACATAGGGTTTCTCTTTTCCAAATCAAGTGTCCAATAAATGTGATATTAAAACTGAAGAAAAAAAAAATCTCTAATCACAATATCATGCGGCCTGATACGAACACTTTTCATTTTTAATATCTACTGGATAACAAACAGAGAATATGTCCATGAATTAAATTGTGGTTCTAAAAGAGTCTATTTGATGACGTTCCAGATCCAGATAAGCTTAGAAACATGTTGTTCCACTGCTGCGTGTCACGAACGAAGGATGAGTTTTTTTCTGCTGAGGAAAGGTTGTTACTGCTGTAGTTTTTTTCTAGTGGTACAGGGCATTCAGGGCCGGCTCCAAGCATAAGAGACAACACTTTTGGGGAACTCAGTCGGGGTCTCAACTTACTGTTGAGAGTAAAAATAGTAGAATACATCAGATGCAATTTAGAAATGTGTTTGTACATCATTCGGCAGGTTTTCCCTTGTTATGTCAGTCACAGACAGTCACTCACTGACTACCTATAATTTGTTAGATGACAAATTGTATTATTAAACATGTCAGCTAACAATGGTAGTTAGTCTAGGCAGGTATCTAAACTTGTAGTAATCATGACCAAATACTGACCAGGCACATCCCCTGGTGTCACGGCCGTTGAAAGAACTGGACCAAAGCGCAGCGTGATGAGCGTACATATTCCTTTTATTAAGAAAATGACGCCAACAAAAACAATAAACAATACAAAACAGCCGTGAAGCTTAAGGGCTATGTGCCACAAACAAAATTAACTTCCCACACTGAAAGGAGGGAAAAGGGCTGCCTAATTATGGTTCCCAATCAGAGACAACGATAGACAGCTGTCCCTGATTGAGAACCATACCCGGCCAAAACATAGAAATACAAAATCATAGAAAAGA